>NW_023270451.1:26073648-26141159 GCF_011800145.1 Mirounga leonina
GCCCGGTTTCCAAGTCAGACTCGGGCGTTCCTGGACCCGGTCCGGTTGCCAACTCGGACCGAAGACAAATACCGCGGGAATGTCCGGTTTCCAAGTTTGATGCAGACTAACTCCAGCTGGTTTTTGGACCCAGTCTGGGAAAAGGAATGCTCAAAGTCTGAAAGCTCCAGAAGCTGCAGGGGAGGGTCCTAGAGGGACTGAGCCATGACCTCCGGAGGCGGCAAGAGGGCAGCGCATTCAAGGAGCTCAACAGGTACATCTGTCTGGTTGCTCCTGGGGCCGCTGGGGGTCTCCTTCATTTCCCTCTTAGGACCCTGGAGCTGTTAGAAGATAAACTGAAGCGTATTGCAAATTTTAAGAGTTTATTTGAGCAAAAGTTGATTCAAATCCGGCAGCTTCCAATCTAGCAGATAGAAAGGAGCTCCAAGGAGCTCTACAAGATGAAAGACTTTTATAGGCTCTTGCAAGGTCTCTTTCCTTTAGGGAAATGGCAGAGGCCCGTTAGGTTATTTGACTAGCGCTGATCAGGTGGTTCCTGATTGGTTTGAAACTGCATTTCTGGTAGAGCCTAAACTCTAAGTGAAGTTGTATCTTGGTTTGGTGACGTTCTTCTTCTTTCTTTCTTTCTTTATTATTTGAGAGAGAGAGAGAGAGAGAGAGAGAGAGAGAGAGAGAGAGTGAGCATGGGAGGGAAGGGGCAGAAACTCAAGAAGACTCCCCACTGAGCGCAGAGCCCAACTCAGAGCTCCATCCCGTGACCCCTAGATCATGACCTGAGCCGCAACCAAGAGTCAGACGCTCAACCGACTGTGCCACCCACGTGCCACCAGATTAGGTTGTTTTCTTAAGCATTTAAGAGAGTAAATTTGATAGACTTAATAGTGGTACTTTAAAAATATTGCTCCCTCATTCATGTACCTCTATGTAGTCCAGGGAGCTGATGAATTTGGAGTACACAACAGTGCCATAGAGGATGGCCTCTTACTGCTTCCCACATTCTAGGGTTTGCATGTGCCAGCACCTAGTAGTGCCTGTCACATAGTAGATGTTCACTATATAATTGTTAACTGACTGCTTGAGTGAATATGATGATGCCATCTTCCTCCTTAAAACTTCTTCTAAGGGCCTCCTGTACAAACAGTAGAGTCCCCTCCTTGACTCTGACCTTCAAGTACTGCTTACCTTTCTAACGTCACTCACACAGCCCCATCTGCACTGGTGTTTTTAAAGTCTCTCCTATCTGAGAACTTTTGCACGTATTTTCCCTCTGCCCAGAAGACTCTTTTCTCTGTCCTTCTTCGGGTCCCAGTTCAAATGTTCCCTTCTCAGAAAGTCCCTATTTAAGTAGATTCCCTGCTATTCTCCATTTTAGCACCTTGTTTGTTGCTGGTATAGCATTTACCTCAATTTTCAATAATTTAATATTTAATATATTTTTAAAAATCCTATTTGCTTTTGTTCCCAGACAGCTAGCTCAGGGCCTGCCTAGAGTAGATACCACAGAGATAGCGATACCAGGGATAGGGCAACGCATAAGTAATCATGAAGTAAGATTACTATGTGCCTTTTTCAAATGGCTGGAAAGAATATGTGGGTAAAACAAATTTTTTTCTCTCCACTATAAACTTCAGATTTTCTCTGATCTTTTGGGGTTAAGTATTCTCTAATCTTCTAAGGGGTTAACAAAATTTTTCTTAGTCTGTGGGTCACATAATTCTGGTTTCCTATTTTGTAGATAATCTCTCTGCTATTACAGGCTTCACTTTATAGAAGCAAACATACTGTTACTTTGTTGTGGCAAATCTGGATGGACTAAGACATCATGTTCTCAGGTGCTGCACTGTCATCTCTAAATCTAAGCTCCCATCATCTCTGGCCTGGATTGTTCTTGCCCTCCTATATTTGCTCCTCCACATGGCAAACCAGAGTGAACTTTAAATCAGTTGTATAGTCTGTCCTAGTTACAATTCTGGCCCTGTTACATGAAGGCATGTGTGATGATATGTTATGAAATCTCTCTGGGTCTCAGTTTCCTTATCCAAAAAATAGGGATAGTAAAGCATTTATCTTATAGGCTTTTTAAATGATTAAATGAGTTCATATTTGTGAAGCACTTAGAGTAGTCTTAAGTACATAGCGCTATATTTGAACTTATAAAATATAATAATAAAACTCCCATATTTCTCATTACACTTAAGTAAAATCCTGACTCCCCTCAGCTCTAGCCCTTTCTAAGGCTCTATGTTATCTTGTTTCCTGCCTCTCTCTTCACACTGGCTGCTTACGACTCCTCCTTGCTCACTATTCAGCCACATGGGCCTTTCTTCTGCCTTCTGGTTTTAAAACCTACTTTTATCAAGGCCCGGTACATTCTTCCTCCAGATCTGTGGTTAGTTTCTGTTCTTTCTGACTGAGATCTCTGTTAAAACATCGCCTCTTCTGAGAAACATTTCCTGACCACCTTATCCCTCACCCACCCCCAATTGTACTCTATTCCTGTATCTCTATTGTTTTTTCCTTAACAGTTGCCAGAATCTGTAATTATCTTATAAATTGGTTTATTTACCTGTTTACTTCTTGTCCCCCACACCCCCAGGGTATCTCCATGATATCAAGCACTTAGTCTGCCTGGTTTACCTTAGTTTTCCCAGGGTATAGAACAGTGCCTGGACATCTGGTAGGTTCTCCACCAATATTTGTTGAATAAATTGCCAGTCTTATAAGTGCACTTCTCTCCATAGGGTGGAATTATTGCCATTTCCTTCTTCTTGGCTAATGCATGAAATCTATGGCATAAATTAATCTTAAATTAACTATAAGCATTTAGTGGGGATTAAGCAAATTCTAAACTTACATGAATAAAGTTCAAGGAATTGTTTTGACCTCTCATTGTTGCATGTTTAAGGGCTTTTTTTTTTTTTTTTGTATTTTTAGTGCCCAGAGTTAATTAAATAGGTCTGTAGTGTAATTTTCTTTTTCAGTCAATACCATTTTTATTAAATTATTATGTAAAAATGATATCTCTGGTCTTCCCTGATAGATGCAATTTAAATTCCTTAGAATAGTTGAAGAAGATAAAGAAGGAAGGAAATAAGGCTGGGATGTTCTCTCAAGACTTAGAGCCTAACGTACTTTGAGGAATTTATATTGTGATTCATGTCACATTTTATCAGCTTGGTAAGAATGGAGTATAATGATAGCCCACTTAAGTGTTATATACAAAAATTACAGAGGAATATGGAGGAAGGAGGCATTTATCCTAACTGGACGGGGCTTTGGACATAATAGTAGTGAGATTAGTCAGAATGAATGAGATAATCATTAAGTCCTCCACATCAAAATCTATAGGGCGGTGTGAGATAGCAATATTAGCATCATGTATGTACTAGAAGGACTATCTGCAGTGAACTCTATATTTCTGGAAAAAATTCGATGCCTATAAGTTGTCATAATCTTCTAGGATTTTGCTTTGGTTCTAGCACCTTAGTTCTATAGGTACACTTTGTTGGTCACTTTGGCCAGGCATCTGTCAGAAGTGGTCCTAAAGCAAAGTGATTCAAAGGCTGCCCAGAGCATTCTGAAGGGCTTCACAAATCAAGGACATTAAGGAGATCATATAAACATAACCTCCTCCCCTCAGCTCTAGCCCATACTAAGAATAGCTCCTGGTTTCATGTAAATGAGTCCTTGATTCTTCCAGTCCTGGTTTGTATATGTTTTCCATCAATTTTTGAAACAGCGACATATTGGGTTTAGAACATTTCCTCTGCTAAGTCCATTGAACCGGTCATCGTTAGCTATTTAATTTACCTAGAACAATGTGCAATGTAAAATAGAATATATAACATTTTGTCAAGCCTGTCAGAATGCAAAATTTTTGTGTTCTATCTTTGACTTCTAGCCAGTTGCTAGAAACTTTGAGTTCCTATTTTATTTATTACTATAATGGTTGGATTTTTAATGAAAACAGATTAAGTTCATACTCAACAAAACATGTAATTAATTCAAACAAACCTTAAGTGATGTGGTAGACAGATGATGTGGTGGTGACTCACAAAGGTTCTCCACTTCCTCGTATCCATGCCTTGTGTAATACCCTCCCTTTGAGTGTGTTGGGACCTGCCATTTGCTTCTAACCAATGGAATAAGCCAGAGGTGTTGGGATGTCACTCCCATGATTAAGTTACATTATGTGGCAACAAGCCTGGGCCATACTTAATCAGATGAAAGCCCCTGAAACAGGGCCTGGGCCTTCTCTGGGGTGAGAGACTCTCCTGCTAGACTAGAGGAAGCAAGTTCCTACGATGTGACCTGGTTCTGAAGAGAGTTCCCGGGTAGGGAACATACAGTCCTACAACTGCAAGGAACTAAATTCTGCCGACAACCAAGTGAGCTTGGCAGAGGACCCTGAACTTCAGAAGGGAACGTGCCCAGCTAACAACTTGATTGCGACTTTGTGGAGAGAACCCAGCTAAACTGTGCTCCAGCTCCTAATTCAAGTACCAGTTGTGTTCACATGCACATACAAAACAGCATTATAAACTAGTTTTGTGGTGGGAAATAGGCACAGCTGGCTTGGTAATTGTTACCTTTGCATCGAAGATTTGCTTGGAGGTTGCCCGTGGCTGCTACTCACTGTGGCCAGCAGTGCCTTGGACGGCATCGTCCCTCAGATTAGACCTGCTTGGAGAGATGCTAAGTGCCCTTTCTCTTTGCCTTTGGTAGATGTCACCTCTTTGGGTCTTTAACAGAGGAGCCCTCACACAGTTCTAGATGTAATTGAGAGCCCTAAGAAAACCATTAGAAATCCAACCGAGGATTTCCTGTGTGTCTGAAACTGAAGATGAGAAATAGCTCCACCCCGATACCCTCCCTCTTTCCCTCATCCCTGGGGTCTGGTAGAAACATAAGCAAATGTGGACATTGCTGCTTTAAACATCGGGGTGCACGTACCCCTTCGGATCACCATATTTCTATCTTTGGGGCAAATACCCAGTAGTGCAATTGCTGGGTCATACGGTAGCTCTATTTTCAACTTTTTGAGGAAAAACAAACAACAACTCATTCTGCTAGTAAAACAACTGTTTTATTCTTCAGGTTGACATAACAAACTGGATTATAACACTTCCCTGAGTGCTCTGTTGTGTTTTTTTTTTTTTTTTTTGAAGATTTTATTTATTTATTTGAGAGAGACAATGAGACAGAGAGAGCACGAGATGGGGGAGGGTCAGAGGGAGAAGCAGGCTCCCCACCGAGCAGGGAGCCCGATGCGGGACTCGATCCCGGGACTCCAGGATCATGACCTGAGCCGAAGGCAGTCACTTAACCAACTGAGCCACCCAGGCGCCCCAGTGAGTGCTCTGTTGTTAAAAAAAAAAAAAAACATTGGGGGTGTAGCAGTGAACAAAATGGAGAAAAAATTCCCCACCTTTATGGAGCTCTCATTTCTGTGAGAGGATCAGTTGAAACACTGAAAGTTAAATGTGTAGTGTGTCAGAAAGCGATAAGTGCTATCAAGAAAAATAATGTAGGAAAGGAGAACATTTCACTTCTAATCTATCAGCAAATTCTGATGGTTTTACTTTTAAAATATTTTCAGAATCCAGCCACTTTTGCCACGTCCACTACTCAGGCCAGCCCACCAATAATATATCAAGGGTGGAATAATGCAGTAGCCTCCAGATTGGTCACCCTGTTTTAATGTGGCCCCTTTCAGTTTATTGGTAATAGAGCTTCCAGTCATCCTGCTAAAAAGAAAGTTAGATAATTTATCTCCTCTAAACTCTCCAGTGATCACCTAGAGTAAACAGTCAAGTCTTTATAATAGCCATCAAAGCCCTGAATTATCTGGTCTTTGTTTTCTCCCCTCTCCCCAGCCCTACTAGCCTGCTTGCTGTTCCTTGAACATTGCATCTCCTGCCTTTGTTCTTGCTGTCCTTCTGTCTAGCAATCATCACATTTGTTCTTTTTGCTTTGGATATCACAGTTCTCAAATCACCTCTGGTCCTGACAGGAAATAGCCCATTCAAAGTAGGTAATTTGAAGAGCATTTTGCAGATATATGAGCAGGGTGTAGGGAAAGCACTGGGTCTAGTACCATAGAGAACCAGGGGTGAGGTGAGGGGACTGAGTTACCAGGATTTGGACATGGTAAGTCTGTGTGAAGAGGGCTGCTGAGGCCTTTGGTAGAAGGATGCAGCCAGCCTGTGGGGACCCTCACAGGGAGGGGGGTAGAGGAATAACTACCCTGACCTCACTCTCTCTAATCTGCTGGTGCTCCCCTTTGGAACCCACTTCAAACCAGTGGACAAGGCAGACTAGTTAGCTTTCTGGGGCTGGGAACAGAGTAAACAACAATACCCTTCTTCATCTCTCAGACAAGGAAAGATGAAAAGATCAACAATATGTAGTTTGTCGAACAAAACAAAACGGAACTTCTGACAAGAAGATTAAAGGGGCTTCCCTATGTGTGTTTGTGTTTGCACTCCCTTTCCCTTTACCTGTTTTGATTTTCTGTTGATGAGCCACATGGTGATTTAAGATGCATTTAGCATTCAGTAGTTCTTGCAGCAGGCTATTTAATTCAGACATTCTTGTTCCTATATCATCATCCCCACTCAACAAGCCTATTAGGTGCCAAGAACTATGTTAGAAGCTGTGGGGAAGACAGGTTAAGGGGCAAACTCAATCCTTATCTTGGAAGAACTTATAATGTAGTAAGGGACATAGAACAAATCCATAGTAGTGAGCAAATCAAGATGCCGTATGATTATACCTGTGGTAGGAGTTCCAAATACAGCCATCGTTGAGGACTTGGTGCAGAGGGAAGTTTTCTTGGAGGGGGGAGTGCAGGGGAGCTGTACGTTGAAGGTGGATGGGGTAGAAAGGAAAGTATTCTCGGTGACCAGAATAAGCAAGAAAGTGATATTTGGAGTCCAGATATTTGGGGCCAGAAAAATTTTACCCAGTAAACAAGATGGAACCAGACAGAGATGATCTCAAATCTAGTTTAGGGAAAAAATGTCATAGGACAAGTCACTGGGGAATGAGGTAGGTTTACTTTTTCATTTGTTGCCCTAAAAAATCTGGAAGGAACATCATGGAAGAAATAAGAACAATTCCTAATGTTGACTTTCTTGATTAACATAGAATCTTTAAATGTGACCTAATGACTCTAGTAATTTTTGTTAGTTTTTCTAAGTGCCGAAATGCAAGAAGGTGCTTAGAATCTTGAAATAATGAGGTTGTTGGATTTACATAAATTAATATGATTGCAGGAATTTAATTGATTCAAACATCTTCTTGAGACCGAATAGGTAATTAACTGACAGCTGAAATAAAAATAGGAATTGATAGTATCATTACTCTCAGGGATATGAAAACAATTGTGATGTATTTCAAGGGTATGACTTTTAAATGAGTCTTTACAAACAATAGTAAGCAACAATATCGTGTTATTTGTGTAAAGTAAGTTCTCTGCTTTTTTGCGATTTTGTGTTCTTAGGGTTTCTATAATGAAATTTTAGTATTGTTACTTGGCCCTTTCTTAAACTTCTTTTCGGCTGAATTCAAAATGCTTCTTTCTTTCACCTGTAGCATTAGTTCATCTACCAAGTCTACCAGCCTGTGTTTCCAAGAAGGAATAAAGATTACAAACTGGCGGTTGACCCCACCACAATCTTCAATAAATGCAGAGGGTGGAAAGAAAAGAACATTTGTTTAGAACCTTTTATCCACCAAGTCCTGTTACATATGTGATCTTACTGCTATTCATAGCACCCTAGTGGAGGGTTAATATCATCTCCATTTTAAAATTTGAGGAAACTGGAGCTCAGAGAGGATAAATTGGCTAATGTCAGACAGCTATGAAGAGATGGAGCTGGGGTTTGAACCAGGGACCATCCAGCTCTTTATCCCAAATCTCACTACCTTTATTTTAACATAATCTAACTTTGTTGGATTAGTTCTTAGAAGCTCACAACACTTATCAGAATCTCACAAATACTTCATAGACAATGATGCCTCTTACCTCAGGGAATACCAAAGCCATAAAAAATACAGAACTACAGGTATGCCTGAGTGGCTCAGTTGGTTGAGCAACCAACTCTTGATTTTGGTTCAGGTCATGATTGCAGGGTCATGAGATGAAGCCTTGTGTCAGGCTCTGCTCTCAGCCCAGAGTCCGCTTAATCTCCACCTCCCCTGCCCCCCTGCCCCCCTACCCCCCGCTGTGCTGTCATGAGTGTGCTCTCTCTGGCTCTCTCTTCCTCAAATAAATAAATACATCTTTGAAAAAGAACGCACAACTATACATATTTCCTACTCTCTCAGACCCAGAAAGGAATTAGGGCTAATGTCTAGGTTTTCTCAAATCACCTAGAAAGTAAAAGGAAATGATGGAATAAAATAAGGAGCAATTCACATTCTTCCATTTTTTTTTTCTCAATTTCTTTCTCCTTTGGGAGTCTGAATTTGTTTTTTGGTTATGATTAATACGTTTATCAGTTTGTGTGTGTGTGTGTGTTACAAATTTTTGATATAGGAAGGGTGAGGCAGGCAAAGGAGAGTTTCAACTTTATGTGAGAAGAGATTCATCCAGTCAGCCAGTAAATCAAGTCTCTCCAAATCCTTTCATGTTTGAGTACTGAGTGCCTGGTCTGGGCTGACCATGGTGCAAATGCTCTGGAAGACACTGGGGAAGATAAAGATATGGCCCCTGCCCTCAAATGGAAGTTGTTTCATGCTAAGACAATGCACATGAACATCCTCAAGTTGTTTTGTGTGTGTTTGGAAACATGGTATTTTTTTAAAAAATTTTATTAACATATAATGTATTATTTGTTTCAGGGGTACAGGTCTGTGATTCATGAGTCTTACAGTGCTCACCATAGCACATACCCTCCCCAGTGTCTATCACCCAGCCCCCCCATCCTTTCCACCCCCCTCCACTCCAGCAACCCTCAGTTTGTTTCCTGAGATTAAGAGTCTCTTATGGTTTGTCTCCCTCTCTGGTTTTGTCTTGTTCCATTTTTCCCTCCCTTCCCCTATGATCCTCTGTCTTGTTTCTCAAATTCCTCATATCAGTGAGATCATATGATACTTGTATTTCTCTGATTGACTTATTTCGCTTAGCATAATACCCTCTAGTTCCATCCATGTCGTTGCAAATAGCAAGATTTCATTTTTTTGATGGCTGCATAATATTACATTGTGTGTGTGTGTGTGTATCACATCTTCTTTATCCATTCATCTGTCGATGGACATCTGGGCTCTTTCCACAGTTTGGCTATTGTGGACATTGCTGCTATAAACATCGGGGTGCACGTACCCCTACTTTTGTATCTTTGGGGTAAATACCCAGTAGTGCAATTGCTGGATCATATGGTAGCTCTATTTTCAACTTTTTGAGGAACCTCCATACAGTTTTCCAGAGTGGCTGCACCAGCTTACATTCCCACCAACAGTGTAGGAGGGTTCCCCTTTCTCTGCATCCTCGCCAACATCTGTCGTTTCCTGACTTGTTAATTTTAGCCACTCTGACTGGTGTGAGGTGGTATGTCATGGAGGTTTTAATTTGTATTTCCCTGATGCTGAGTGATGTTGAGCACTTTTTCATGTGTCTCTTGGCCATTTGGATGTCTCCAAAGGAAACATGGTATTATAACAAATAAATAATAAGAAACAATATCAAGTGTTACTAGAAAAAAGAGGGAAATAAAGGGGATGGTATAGGATGTGGAGGTTTTTTTTTTCCTATGTTTTTCTGTTTTGCTCTTTTTAACTTGTTTTTTAAATTGTGAAATATAGCAAGTAAATGAAAGAGACTAAAGCATAAGCATATAGGTTAATGAATTGCTGTAAAACAGTACTCCTGTAAAAACCACCCAGGTTAAGAAATACACACAACATGCTTCTTTCTTATCAAAACCCTTTCGCTGCTCCAGAAGTGATCCTTACCCTGATCTTTGTAGTTAGCACCTCCTTGCTTGATTTTGCTTTATAGTGTTATCTATGAAGAATGTATTACAAAATACTGTGAAGGCTTATTTACTTAATTTTAACCCAGTTTTGAGCTTTATATAAATGAAGTCACACAGTAGGTACTTTTAGGTGTCTGTTTTCTTTCAACAGTATATTTGAAATTCATTTATGTTGATGTGCTCTGTGGTTCATTATTGCTCTATAATAGTCTGCTGTTGATGGGCATTTAAAAAAATTTAGACTTATTATGAATATTGATGTTATAAAACATTTCTGTATGTGTATTTGAGCGAGAGTACACATTTTTATTGTGTGTGTTTCTAGGGGATTTATCTCTAGGTCATAGGATTTGTCTTCAACTTTACTAGCAATGCTAAATTATTTTCCAGTTGTACTAATGGATACTGTCATCAGCAATATTTGACAATTTTCATTGGTCAGCATCCTTATAAACATTTGATATTAAATTAAAAAAATTTTAGCCGTTCCCATGGCAGGTTCGTTGTATCATGTTGTGGATTTCTTACATTTCCAAGGTTACGCAATGGGGTAGGTAGGTATGTTTTCCAATATTTAGTTTTATTCATTTGGATTTTCTCTTTTTGTACAGTGCCTGTTTAAGGCTTTTGTGCATTTTTAAGCAGATTGTCTTTTTCTTACTGATTTATAAAAATTCTTTATATAATGAGTCCTATATTGGTTGATTATAGTTGCTACAGTTAGTGTTTCCTCTCATCCTGTGACTTGCCTTTCACTCATTTAATGGCATCTTTAGATGAACAGAGTTCTTAATTGAATATAGTCTGATTTACTAACATTTTTGGTGGTTTTCTTTTTAAAAATTCTTTTGTTCTTTCCGTCCTTGGTATAATAATTTTCTATCCACAATCCTAAGGATATTCTGCTATATTATCTTCTGAAAGCGTAATTATTTTGCCTTTTATACTTAGATCTATAATAGATTTAAAATCGATTTTTGTGTGGCGTGAGATGGGGTCCAATTTCATTTTTTCCCATATGTTTATCCAGTTGTCCAAATACCTATTCTCACTGCTCTGCAATATCACTTTTGTGATATGAGGGTCTGTTTCTCTTCTCTCTGTTCTGTTTCATTGGTTGATTTGGGTATTCTTCATGTTAACGATCCCTTCATTACCTTAGCTTTATGTCAAGTGTTGATATCCAGCAGAGCAAATCTTCCCACACCTGTTCTTTCCTTTTTCGAATGTCTAGAATATAGACTATTCTTAGACTTCTGGCATCTCCATATTAATCTTAGAATCAGCTTGTTAAACCACACACACTAGACACACACACACACAGGAACTATTGGTATTTTGATTGAAGTTTTGATTGAAGTGTTGAGCCGACAGATCATTTTGAGGAGAATTAAATCTTTACGACGTTGATTCTTCCAAGCTATGAACCTAGTAGATACCCCTGTGTCTTTAGGTCTTCTTTCATTTTGTTCAGCAAAGTTTCATGATTTCTTCCATAGAGATTTGCATATCTCTTATTAGTTTTATTCCTTAGGTACTTGATATTTTTGTTGCTTTTTCAATGATATTTAAAGAATTGTTTTAAATAAATATTTTTAGCAAAATATGACATCCACACAGAAGACTGCACAAAACACAAACATGCAACTGAACGAATGATCATAAAAACATATTCTGGTTACTAATACTTGGATCAGGAAACAGAACATTACCCATACCCCAGAAGCCATCCCCATGCCCTTCCCAGTTAGATCTTCTCTCTTCCCCAAAGGTATCTGCTAATCTGATTTCTGATTGCATGTTTTTGAATTTTATATAAACCAAAATATGCAGTATGCATTTTTTTTATTTGGCTTTGCCTCAACAATGTATTTGTATTTTTTCATCCATGTTCCTGCATGTAGCAATAGTTTGTTTTCTTTGCTTGTATTTCAGACTTACCCTACCTAATAACTGTTCAGTTAACAACTCTTCAGTATAATAGACTCATGAAAATTTATTCCACTTTTTTTGAGTAGCTCTTTTTTATTCAGTATAATGACTTTTTCAAGCCCCCACATACTAAATGAATATGCTGTAGGGAGTGATGTTTTAACAGTATAATTTCAGATACATTCATCCAAATTCTCAAACAGTTGTTCCTACTGAAAGAATATCATATGGGACAAATTCTAATTGTGTGCTACATTTGCATGAACCCCAAATGTATTGTTTTGCTTGGTACACTGAGAGGCAGAAGTGGTGTCTTCCATGGCCACTCATACTGCTTCATGAATGTTGTATTTCCACTTACTTTTACGAGATCTCAGGTTTAGTCTTTATTTTCTTCTCTGTTTTGTTTTACTGTGCTATTACTTTGTTTATAGGTGCAGTTTGAGTGCAAAATCCCATAACCACCCCCCCAAATTTGAGAAGTTGTTATAAAAAATGGTCCAGAAAGAAGAAAAAGAATGAATACAGTAAACCTTATATCACACTACATTTTACATGCAATTGGCTTTTAAACTATTGGTTATTACTTATATAAGCTTGTTTTCTTTATTCATTTAATAGATTTTCTATTTGTAAGTATTATTTGAACCTTTATGACTGGAATAAAATGCATCAGTTTTTCAAATTAAAACTAATAAAAATATTTTTCTTTGAATGTTTTTGATTTAGTAGCTGTGATAGTGTGATTTTAATAAGAGGTATATATTTCGTCTTCTTCCACTGTTCCTGGCACCCAGCTCCTAAAGCCCTTGGAATTTCCTAAGTAATGGGAGCCAGAAATGTATCTTTTGTTATGTCAGTGAGGTGACCTTTGGACCTACTTTAAGGATGAGTGCTGGTTGCTAGGAGAATCAACCAGGTGATTAGAGGGTTGGAACTTTCAGTTTTGTCCCTCTGAGCTCTGGGGAGTTTGGAGGGGTTGGAGATTGACTTGATGGCCAATGCCAATTATTTAATCCATCATGACTATGTAGTGAAGCCTCCATAAAAATCCTAAAGGACAGGGTTTGGAGAGCTTTCAGGTTGGTGAATACATGGAGATTGGGAGAGAGAAGCATGCCTGGAGAGGGCCTGGAAACTCCACACTCTTTCCCCATACCTTGTTCTATGCATCTCTTCTATCTGGAATTCAGGATAGAATTCCATCCTGAATTTTATCCTTTTATAATAAACTGGTAATCTGGTAAGTAAAATGTTTCTCTGAGTTTTGTGAGCCACTCTGGCACATTAATGGAACTTAAGGAAGAGGTTGTTGGAACCTCCAATCTATACGCAGTGGGTCAGAAACATTGGTGGTATAACCTGGACATGCAACCAGTGTCTGAAGTTGTTGGTGGGGGTGGGTGGGTACAGTCTTGTAGGACTGAGCCTTTAACCTGTGGGGTCTGATGTGATCTCCAGGTAGGTAGTGTCAGAATTGAGTTGAGTTGTAGAACACCCAGCTGGTATCTGAGAAATGCTTGGTGGTGTGGGGGAAACTCTCCTCCACACATTGGAATTGGTGATCACAGTCAATAGTGACAGTGTTTTCAGGAATGAATGAGAGTCATTGAGTAAAGGACAGGCATATTTCATTGTATGACTGTACCACAAATTATTTATCTATTCTGTTGTTGATGGATACCTTGGCTGCTTTCCTATATCCTGTAAAAATTGTTTGATGTACATATACTACATATACTCATATTTCTGTTGAGTATAAACTTAGGAAGTGTTTTTTCTGGGTCACATGCATATGTACAACTTTAATAGATAATGCCAAAGAGTTTTCAAAACTGCTTGTACCAAATTGCATTACCACAACCAGTGTATAAGAGTTATGGTTGCTCTAATCTTTGCAAACACTAGTTACTGTCAGTCTTTTAAATCTTACCTGTTCTGTAGAGTAGTGATACTCCAATGTGGTTTTAACTTGCATTTCTCTGATTGTTAAAAAGTTGAGCAACTTTTCATATGTCTATTGGCCATTTGGATATTCTGCTTTGTGAAGTATCTGAGTCTTTTGCCCATTTGTCTGGCATGTATATTGACTTGTAGGCATTTTTTATGCATTCGGGATACTGGCCCTTTGTTGTTGATGTTGCACATATGTTCTCTCATCACATGACTTGCCTTTTTACTCTGTTAGTGAGTCTTTTGATAAACAGAAATGGTTAATTTTATTGAATTCCAGCGTATCAATCTTCACTTTATGGTTAGTATTTTTTGTGTTGTTAAATAAATCTTTGCCTACTTCAAGGTCACAAAGTTGTTTTCTGTGTTATTTTTGAGATGCTTGATTGTTTCACCTTTCATGTTTAGGTCTATAATCCACCTGGAATTGATTTTTTTTTGTATGATGTGAAGTAAGGGTCAAGTTTCATTGTTTTCCATATGGATATCCAATTGACTCAGCACCATTTTTTGAAAATATGACCCTTTCTCACTGCTCTGCAGTGGCAGATTTGTCATAAATCAAGTGACCATATATGCATGTTTTTTTCTAGGCTCTTTATATCTCCAGAGATCTATTTAGCTATTATTTTATCAGTAGCACACTGGCTTAATTTCAATAGCTTTATAATAAGCCTTGATAATTGGTAGAGTAAACCCTCCAACCTTGTTTTTTTTATGCTTTTTGTCTTGGCCATTCTTGGTCTGTTGCATTTTATAAGAACCTGAGTGTCAGCTCTCTCTCTCTCTCTGTCTTTCTCTCTCTCTCTCTCTCTCTCTCTCTCTCACACACACACACACACACACACACACACAGTTGGAATTTTGATTGGGATTGCACTGAAAATATAGTTTAATTTGAGGAAAATTAATATAGTACATTCTTTCATTTATTTGCATGTTTAATTTTTTTCAATATTATCATTTTTTGTATAAAAGTTTTATATATCTTTTATTAGATTTATTTCTAAATATTTGACTTGTAGATGCTATTGTAGATAATATTGTTTCAGAAACTTCATTTGCTAGTTGTTTGATGCTGGCATAGGGAAATAGAACTGATTCTGGCTTGATATCCAGTGACCTTGCAGAGTTCACTTATTAATCCTAATAAATTATCTGTAGATTTCTTTTGAATTCTCTACATTCTCAATTACATTGTCTGTGAATAATGACAGCTTTATTTCTCTTTATTTCTTTGAAATTCCCCTTATTCAAAGGGTGGAAGTTTTTGAGGTCCCAGCCTAAAGCAGAGGGTGTTTTAACAAGTTCCCTGACCTTGATGGGCCTTGAACTCTACTTTTGTCTCCTCAGCCACTCTAATTGTGGGAGCTGCTGTTCATTGTGCAGCTCAGCATCTCAGCTACCCTTCCAGTTAGACAAATGTTAACAGGCAAAAGCAGCCTACTGTCTCTGGGTTCTCTCTCCTTTGGCCTGGTTATTCCTCACTCTCTCATTAGCTCTTTGATGCTTTTAAGAATCTGTTTTAAAAATATTTCATCCAGCATTTCCCAATTTGTCTTCAGTAGAAAGATTGGTATTGATTACTCTCTCTGCTATTATTAAAAGCAATGTTTCATTAGATGTTTTTCTAAGGCAGCCTTGGGAGAGAAAAGGTGCAGAGCCTAAAATCTAAATTATGATGTTTGTTTGGGAGGAGAGGGATGAGTCATGGGTGCAGGGGGCTGACTGAGCTAGGTCAGAATGACCTGCTGGCTTTGGCTGTGCTCTGGGATTGCAATGATCATGGACAAAGACAAAATTGTAGAACTCTGTGTACTGGGGACGGGTATAGGGAATAATTCTGGGTGCGCATGGAAACTTCTTTCTTATCTGTGCTAACTACTGTGATTGGTGTTTACCCAAAGCTGCTTCTCCCTCAAGCATCCATTTTTATTTCAATTCATGGGATTATAATGACACATGGGAATCAGTTCAAGGAAGTAAATTGAGTTCTAAATTGGATAGTTCAGACAAGTAGGTATGGTCATGATAGAGAAAGCCTTTTACATGTTCAGGAGCCAGGGATGCCATTTTTTGAGTAGGTTCATTTGTTGTAAAGCATTTGATAAGTCAGATCCACACATCTTGGCATATAGAACTATCTGTACTCTGTAGAGGCCTTACTTGAAATGGTATTTATTATACTGAATTTTAACTATAGTCATTCTAGGCTGGGTTTTCCTGAATCATATGCATTTCAGTGAGATTCCATCTGAAAATTGATATAAATCCTTGAGCTAAGGAGCTTGCCCTAGCAGAGGACTGAACCTGGATATACACTGTTACTGAGCTTCCTTGAAATGTTCCTCCCTCTGCCTTACACTTTTTGCCTGTTTGAACAATATACTATTTCATTAGGACACATTACCTCTTAGAAAAAAATTCCCTCCCCCTCCCCCCAAAAAAGGTAAAATCTATCTTTTGCTGGTTATAGAGCCGAAGGATCAGCAATCAATTTAAATTTTCACATGAAAATGGCTGAAGGCCTCTGGGAGTCTCTGGTTCCAACATTCATCCAGCTTTAGTCGATTCAGGGACACCAGAGCACTGGAGAGTCAGCTTTTTCTATTTCTTTGTTCTTTAAGACTCTGAGACTTTGTATATTCTTCATCAGCTGTTATGGAAGCATAGTTTTTAACTACATAAGCATTTCCCATATGGTGGTGTTTTGCAATGTTATCTGAGGCAGCATTTTAAGAAAAAATGAATATTTTCAATAAAATTTACCTGCTATAAATTTAGAAATAGTCTGGTTTGGGTTATACTAATCCCACATGACAAAAATATCTGGATGAACTGCCATAGCTAATATTTTTAAAGTGAGATCCAAGCTAAAGACTGTATATCCTTTTAGGACTCTTGACTAGAACCTACTCTTTGCATCCAAGTATTAGACATGAATCATTAATCATTAGTTATCAATAGAATGTAAAATAGTACATCTAGAATGCAGAAAAATCCTTTTGGGCTATAAGAGCAATTTTCATTAAATTAAACTATCAAGTCAAAGAGGGAAGAATAGCAACAACAATTGCAATAGCAACAACTAAAAGAGCCACCAGCAAATCACCCATGCACATAACTTGTAAAAATATCACCTTCCCTTCCCCCACAAAAATTAATGAAATGGACAAAACCTTGAATGAAGTTGATCTTGTGCACAGCACTGTTGCCTAAGAAAACCCCCTCTGTTTTATGTGGTGGTGAATACACATAAATAATACTGGAGGTCAGAGAAAAACAGAATGCACTTATATTTCTAATTGGTTTAAAAGTGTTTAAAATGTTGTGGGCTTGAAAAACAGCAACAATTCTACAGTCACATTTTATGCTTGTTGGCTGATATTTCAGTATAGGTTGAAAAATCCTGGATGTACTTTTTGTTTGCTATTTATTACTACTTGCAGAGTATTCCCAAATACAGGTTTTCAGCAAAGAAGACTGGGCTGGTGTCATCAGAAGGATGATTGTCAGATTAAAGTGACTTAAATGGCAACCAAAACAATAAAAAGCATTGGCATAGCACCTTGAGAATCAAACTTTAGCGAAATATGAATAAGGCACAAAGTAGTGGTGAAAAATCCTAAATTATAGTTTCTTTGGAACAACGCTATGTGCAATGTCAAAATATGACAGGCATTACTGTTGTGCTACATTGAGATATCTTGAGGCAGTACTTTAAGATAGCATTCATTTTAATTGAAACCAAATTTTTAAGGTTTATATCCCCTGTAATGTATAGAGACATGTTTCTTCAACACATAGTTAAATCAGCTCCATTTGGAAGGAAAGAAAAGGGAGGAAGGCAAGGATTGGACATTCAGGCACTAAGTAAGGAAAATAGGGAAACAACAACTTCAAGAACCAAGTAAGTACCAATAGTTTTTAGGATTATAAACCATCACTTCAGACACTCAGACAACTAACTAGTATTTTCATTTCTTCACACTGTCTTCCAACTGTTTCTTGGCTATTGCTGGGCAAAGTGAAATTTGCACTTTGCACCAAATTCTTTCATCACTGTGAAATTCCCATTTGCTTAAAGGATGCCTTAACTATATAACATTTGAACAGGGGAGAGGAGGCTGGAGGGACTGCTATCTGATAATGCCTGGGGATAGATAACCAAGGCATAGTTCTTGTCTTCAGAGTTTCCATGACTAGGTGAGGAGCCAAATAATCTTACTAATCATTATAAACACACTATACTGGGTACTCACCACAAAAGAGATTTGTACAAAATAGAGACATATGGGATAGAGAGGATAGGGTAATATAGGATAATGTAGGATAGACCTTAGGGGTAGGGAAGGCATAGGGAGAGCCCACAAAGCATTGTCCTGAAGTTAAATATCTAAGGGTGAGCAGGAGTTCAGGAGGTGAGGAGGGAAGAGAAGGTGCTCTGAGAGGCGAGTATGTGCACAGACCTGGGGTATTTAACAGATCAGAGCCATACATAGAGCCCCAAGTGTGATACTGGGAATAGCTGGTGAGAGGGATGGAGAGAGTGCAGTCTGAGGATGAAAGGCTCAGGATTTGGATGTTGCCCTTTTAGGCCAGGGGGCACATGGAAGGGTTCGGAATAGGAGCATAAAATGATTCCATTTGCTCTTTAGAAAGACCATTTTCTCTGCCCCATTGACAGCTGATTGGAGGAAGCAAGACTAGAGGAAGGAATGTTGATTTGGGAGCCATTGTCAGAAACCAGGTTTTAAACCAGGACTGAGTTGTGGCACAGGAAGGTGTGAAGATAACTCCCAGACTGTAGACTAGAATTATGGCAGTTTGCTTCACGAGGACAGGAAATGTAGGTTTGGGAAGGAAGGTGATTGAGTGTTGGACTTACTGTATTTGTGGTAAAGAATAGTGTAGAGGACAAGTAGGGGATGGCATGGCTTGATGTTGACCTCAAAGGCATAGGGATATTCATCTAACTGGGATGGTAAAGTACCTTTCTGGGAGGCATTCTTCTCCTGTATCCAAACCCTTTCCACTCTGTGGCCAGTGCCAACCTCCTCCCCTAGCACTGCACTGGATGTGGATTTTAAAAGAAAAATTTCCCTTGGAAGTTTAATGGGCTGCCAGGCATTCTCAACCTCATGGTAAATAATAATTAGTAATTTAGCTAAGCTGATCTTAGATTTGGAGTGAATGGGAGGAACTAGTCTGGGGATATGGGGGAAACTGCAATTAATGGACGGTGGCCACTGGGCAGCTGGGGGTACATGATGCCACCCGAATTAGGAGCCTATGGTGACAGAAATGCCACCTTCCAGGAGGAACAAGTCCACAGATGGGAAGGTGGGAGAGCCCAGCTGTCACACTTTGGAGTTTTTCCCTAGGGGGTCCTGTTCGTGCTCCTGCTAACGATCTCCAACAATTGGAGCGCAGTTGAAGGAGCCCAACATGTATGTCTTAAGTGCTCCTAATTTTTTAAAAAAGGTGTATTTATTTGAGAGAGCGGGAGAGAGAGAGTGCATGCCTGTGGGGGGGGGGGGGCAGAGGGAGAGGGGCAGAGTCTTAAGCAGACTCCATGCTGAGCCTGACGCGTGGCTCAGTCTCCGGGCTCCAAGATCACCACCTGAGTTAAAACCAAGAGTCAGATGCCCAACCGACTGCACCACTCAGGTGCCCTATAAAGTAAATGTCATCGTATCTGTGAGTCCATTTTACAGATGAAAAACCTGAGACTTGGAGAGTTGAATAACTTGATAAATGGCAGAGCCAGATCTCTCTGCCTATAAAGTCCATAATACTCTTTCTATTCTGTCTTATTGGATCCCTGAGAGGAGAGAGGAAAGAAAATTAATAGAAAGGGAAAGAATGGGTAACATTATTCAAATGTGTTGGATGGATGTAGGGCCTCAGAAAAGATGTTCCTGTGACTTCTTTTTTTTTTAATTTTTTATTGTTATGTTAATCCCCATACATTACATCATTAGTTTTAGATGAAGTGTTCCATGATTCATTGTTTGTGCATAACACCCAGTGCTCCATGCAGAACGTGCCCTCTTTAATGCCCATCACCAGGCTAACCCATCCTCCCACCCGTTCCTGTGACTTCTTGTTGCAGTGCCTACATTCAAGCCTTTCCCCAGGTCTTCAGGTCTCTAAGTAAGGCGCTGAAGATCGCATTTGAAATAAGCCAAATCTGAAAATCATTATTTTACTTTCTCAAGCCATCAATTAATCACTGGTTATAAGCTTCCCATCCAGTGGCTTTGCTTCCCAAAGTACCTAACATGGTGGGAACATATTGACAGCACTGTGTTTTAGGAGTATGTAGACTAGAGGTTTATAATTTTAAATGTGCTTAAATTTCATGATCTCATTTAGTTCTCACATCAATCCTGCAAGATAACTTTGTTTTCCCAGTGTCAGAGTTGAGGAAATGGAAGATCAGAGAGGTTAAATGACTTACCCAGACCTACACAGCTAGTAAGAGTTGGTGCCAGTACCAGAAAATGCAAATCTTTTGGCTTATTAGCAATATTCTTTTCACAGTATCACACAGGTGTGTGTGTGTGTGTGTGTGTGTGTATAGATTTACACAGAAAGGAGGGGAAAGTAGAGTATGTATACTAGAGAAAAGGAATGCAGAATAAGATTCAATAAAAATCTAAGGAGCAGGGAACTGACAATTTCTTTGCTTTTAAATGCATCATTTATGTCTTTCAGACATCCGTCCTTCTGTTTTGTCTTTTTTCAAAGATCCTTAGGCTCTTGAGAGATTTCAATGCAGTGCTCCTTGATGTAGCCACATAAACTGTCACTGAAAGGTCCTGAGGTTGGGGAGTTAATGCCCAGAAGCCCACTGCAGTGCAGTCAAACACTGTGCCAGAGTTACAATTTTTTTTTTTTGCTAGTAATGAGCTCAGCTTGCTTGCTCCATTGTCTAAAACAGATCCAGGGTGTGGTGCTCCTTGATGCAAATGACAGCAACCATGAATAGCATACCTCTGGGGGGGTGACTCTGGGCTAAGAATCCACTTTGGGACAAGCGTCACTGATTACATTCTGAGTTTTACTTTTGAAAGCCATCATTTTTGAGCATAGGATGTGGGTAAAACTCTTAGTACCCCCTGGATCATGGTTCCTTCCACCCATCACCTTTTGTGGGTACCAGTAGAAGTGTCTCAATTTTCGAAGTGCAAGGCTGCATCTTTACCAAGTAATGAAGCCATCAGACTTGTCCAGGCCTCTCATATGGCATTTCTGCACTTCTCAGGAAATATTTATGTCTGCTGCTTAACTATTATCAACCAAAGGTTAAGTGGTTGTTGTTCTGTCTTTGGAGAGAAGCAAAGATGGCACCCAGGCATACATAGAAAGCTCACTTACACATTTTTCTTGGTTTTCTTGCCTACCATTGCTGTTAATTAGTTCCTTCCAGAAATATCCATCTAAGTCTGTACTAGCATCTTCAAATACAGCTTTCAAAGTACAGAGAGAACATTGATCTTAATGTCTCTTTCCCCTTGAATGTCATGATTTAAAAAAAAAAAGCGCTGTTTCAGTCAAATATACAAAGCAAATTTTTTACAAAGTCTGTCAAAGTATTAAATGTATAAGTAATGGCAAAATAGTTAAAACTCTGCACTTGGAACAGACTCAGGGTCATTACTTTTGATGAATATTTTCCTTTTTTAAGAGACACTGCTAATATAAGTAAGTAGACCAAAGAGGATATTTAAAATATATTCATATATTGCCTTTTGTTAAGATCTTTAACCCTGGAAAATCATGTCCATAATCATAGCTCATTATCTTAATTAGATCTGTCCTACATTATCTCACAATTAATTCTCATTACTTCATAGGTGATCAGCCTTTTGAAAAGAATGTGAGCAGAATTTTCTGATTTTTATTGTTGATAGTGTCTGTCTTCTCTTTCAAACTCTATTTAGATCTTTGGGGTGTTATAATGGTGATGCTATATTTAATTAAAAATTACATTAGAAAGATATTAATATTCATTCTGATGAATGAACATGGGATTAACTCAAGAATTAAAATCTCTGTAATGGCTAATGAGGTGAACTATGCTGGGTTGCCCGTAAAAACAGAGATGAATCATATAAATGACTGAAAATCTGGTTTTTCTTCCTATTGTCATGCTCTGTGTACAGACAACAGAGGTTTTCAGTAACAAGTTACTTCAACATGTGCTTGTCCTTAAGAGTGTGATTCCACCAGATATTCTTTTTTTAAAATTTTTTTATTGTTTTTTAAAGATCTTATTTATTTGACAGAGAGAGACACAGCGAGAGAAGGAACACAAGCAGCAGGAGTGGGAGAGGGAGAAGCAGGCCTCCCATGGAGCAGGGAGCCTGATGCGGGGCTTGATCCCAGGACCCTGGGATCATGACCTGAGCCGAAGGCAGATGCTTAACGACTGAGCCACCCAGGCTCCCCTTCACCAGATATTCTTGACCTACTACCCTACCCTTAAGCTCCAACACCTTTAAGGGGGATCAAGATTACATTGCCAGAAAGCTGTACCTTTTTTCTTTCTCCATCCCTCACATTCAAGTTGGAAACAAAAGAAATAGCTGTGTTTCTAACAGCTTGTCAGTTAAATGGTTTTATATCTTTTGAGGTGGGAAATAAGTACTGTACTTTCAATTTTCTGGTTTGTAATATAGATCCTGGAGAAAAACTACAGTTGAGGAAGGCAGAATTGTAGCTATTTATGCAAAATAAGGGAAGATTGCAAGATTAAGGTTATTAGCAACTGTTTAAGAGGGCAGTTCTCCTAAGACCATAAACTGTTGAGGCAGATATAGGCATTGTTGGGCAAGTGCTGGGACTCTCTGGGGGCAGGTTGGTTGCATAGGGAGGGACAGTTGTGTGACAGCACAGATAATGAGAATGATGGAAGTTCACTGTGAGAGAGGTCTTAGGCACTATACTTACCGGTAGAAGGCACGTCTGAGCAGAGCAGGACAAGGTCAATAAGGTACCACAGCTAAAAGACCAACAACTTTCCTTGGCTACTGTTGATGTTTTTCTAGATAATCATTTCATGACAAATGTGGCAGGTGAAAAAAAAAATGAACAAAACCAAAATTTTTCTATCCTAAAAGTGTCTTTGGAAGAGAAGATAGTACAGTTGAAAGAATTCTGAGCTGAATCAAAAGTAATTTCTAGTCCTCCTTTGTCTGTAAGAAACTAACCCAATTGCATAACTTCTCTGGACCTCAGATTCCTTCTCTATGAAATTTGGAGGTTGGAGTAGACAGTGATCACTAAGATCCTTCCAACTTTAGCATTCTGGGAAACTTACAGAGAGTGTACAACCAACTTTCTCTCACACAAACCATATCATCATAAAAGCAGTAAAACAGATGCAATGGACTGATGGCAAAAATGGCCCCAGTCATCACCTTCTCAGAATTTGCCACCCTTGCAATTGATTTTGCAGATTTTCCCATAAGAGGTAGAGTGTATATCTGTACCCCTTAAATATGAGCTGGCCTGTGATTTGCTTTGACATTGTAGAAGGGGTGGTATGGATGGTGTTCCAGGTCCAATTGTAGGCCTCGAGAAGTTTTGTGCTCTTTTGTGCTGCTCTCTCTCTGTCTCTCTCTGTCTCTTGACCCCTACCTCCACAATGAGGACAACTCCTGGTTAATTCACTGGAGAGATGTGAGAAACATGGAGGAAAGCTGAGTCATTCCAGCCAAGGCCAACTTAAGCCTTGTCCCCAGCTGACCTGTTACCTGACCACAGACACAAGAGTGAGCCCAGATGAGATAAACCAAGCCCAGCCCAGCTTACTGGAGCTGCCCAATCCACCTAGACTTGTGAGAAATAATAAATGGTTCTTACATTATGCCAATAAGTTTTGGGGTGTTTTTATACCATAAAAGCTAACTGATACATGAGACTTCCCTAGCTCTACCCTCCACTCATTCACCCACAAATTCAGTTCCTGGTAAGGTCCTTTCCTCTGGCCCTGACTATTTCTTTGGGTCCTTGGGCAATGTTTTATAAGTGCTCATGAAAAGTCTGGTGATCAGCCAAATAGCATCCACAGGATCCCACCCCTGTTTCTGCTGGATACTGCTATTCAAACTGGGCAGGTGGAAACTGCAATGTTGGCAGCCCTTCTAGCTTCCACTGCCTGGTACTCTGACTTTGACAAGAAGTGCTTAAGGTGCCAAAACTTTGTTGAGGGGAGAGTGGCAAAGTTGCAGAAATGCCTTGCTCCTCATTTTGTGTTATTCTCTGTTACATGGTTATCAAAGCTATGTCAATACACAAAATGTCTTGAAGAGGTTTAAATTAAATAAATTTCAGGTTTTATTTACAGCCCTCTATCTACCTAGGGACAGGGAAAGAGATGAGTGAAGATGCCATGTTATGTCCAGAACACTTCTCCCCATTAATGATTAAGGCTTTGCTGTTGGGGGAACTTTGTCATGCCCAACTCTTACCTACCTAAGGATGAGTTCTTTCCTGGGAGGCTCCTTTGTACTCCCCATAAACATACTTCTGTAAGTTTGCCACAATGTTATATGAGATATACCCAGTTATGTTCAAATCCTGGCCCATTATGAAGCTGCAATTGTTTTGACATCCCATTGCAATTGTTTCAAAATTTGCTTCCTGTATCCATAGAGAGGAGCACTGGGAGCCAAGAGGTAGTTAAGTGTAACCTACATATTGGCTGTTTCTCAATGCAGTGCATTTGTGTTTGCACATAATGTCTTAATATTTTCAGTTCACTTTAACCCAGACACAGAATCTTTTCAAACCCATCCTTCTCATTCATTTACACCAAAAAAATTAGTCATCAGCATAGACCTCGCTAAAAATGTTGTGGGAGGATGAGGATGGGGTTTCTGTTGAATAATATGTTAGTTAATATAATCTAGGCTATATTATAATAACCTCATGAATCCTAGTGACTCTACACAAATAATACATATTTCTCCCTCATACAGAATCTGATACCCTCTTTCATCATCTTTTTTTCCAGATTATTGGGATATAATTGACATACAACATTGTGTAAGTTTAAGGTATACAATGTGTTAATTTGGTTTACTTACATATTGGAAAATGATTACCATTATAGCTAACACCTTCACCATGTCATGTAATTACTATTTATTTTTTATAGTGAGGACAATTTAAGATTTACTCTCTTAGCAACTTTCAAGTATATATATAGTGTTATTAACAATAATCATTATACCACTCCTCTATCATATAGCTATAGCATTTGGATCACATAGCCTCTCCAAGGTCACTAGAGCAGGGATAGGGAAAAAAAACTAGAGACAGTTTCATTGAGAAGTTACAGATTTCTTTTGCTTGCCTTCCACTGGCATAATCTGGTTGTATGATCCCACTTAGGTGTATGGGGGCTTGGAAATACAGAGAAATACATGAATATTAGGTGGGCACTCACGATTTCTCCACCATCCGCTCTTCTAGTCAGATTTCCAATTACTACCTTTTTCACATACGTAGGACAGACTCAAGGGAGACATCCTGAATTCCAGTGCAGTACATCAAGCTCTATAGAATACATGGGCTTCTCTGCCTTGTCTACCTGAAGCTCTTCTTGATCAGATGACCTATGAAATGAAAAGAAAATCATATGAACTTTCCCCCTCCACTGGATTTACATTGGTGGAAAGGGGCAGTATAACTATGGTGCATATTCTCACTTGGAAAGGGGAAGATAGGGGCCACACAGCAATGACGAAATCCCACTGGGAAGACATGGTGAAGGCTCCTGTAACCCATGAGGGTGGTCAGTATTCCTGAATTAGGCCTTAGTTCTGAGTCTTGGAGTTTTTTTATTCATTGTACTCTATGGCTGCAAGCTGTACCCAATGAGATGTTCTTTCTTTTTTTATTATTCTCTTCAGCCACCTCTGAAGTGGGTATTAGGGAACATGGCCTCCTTGAGAGCCACATGATTTTCTCAATGATCTTCTTTCTTATGGAACATGGGGACCCAAGAGGTGCAAGTCTCAAAATGTCAGTGGTTTTTCAGTGGAGACTCGTGGGTTCTTTGTCAATGCAGTTCCCTCACAAACATAGTAGGCTTCTAATGTATTTGCTTCAAATATGTTCCATGTCCTAGTAATCACACCTGAAGTTCTTTTCTAGACAGAATTCTAAAATCTGCTCTGTTTCATTCTCACTTCCATGAATTTCTGTCAGTATTATGGTGGCTACCTTGAAGATGTCTGAACAGGTAAGAAATTCATATACTTAATCGTATCTTTGTCCTGAGTAATTTCATCCAAGAGGAAAGTTTCACAATGATTTTGTTGTTTAGTCTTCTGAGATCCTAAGTTTTATTGTTTGGGTTCTAGAAATAGTCACTTTTTCAATTTGCAAGTGTCAGAATTCCTAAACTATTGCCATCCCTTTCATTTGTTTGCAAACCACCCAGGGTTTTCCTGATCTTATTTTATCCTTGTCATCTTTTGTCAAACATAGCCAACATTTGCTTTTAACATTCTTCCCCTAAATCAGTGGGCTCAGAAGCACATGGTATACCTCCCAAATTACCACAGGAAATAATTTTACCAAATGCTTTCACACTGCATAAAATGGATTATTATTTTCCTGGCCTCCAAAATTGGTTTCCTTACTGTCCACATTCTAACTGCTAAGCAATTGCTACACATTTTAGGTTTCTTTGCTATGGCCTAGATATATCACTGGTACAATTCCTGAATTTGTTAGATTAGATTATGCTAGGCTAGAATATGCTATGGAAACAAATATCCCCATGCCAACCTACCTGTTGGACACAATGAAGTTTTATTTCTTCTTCATGCCAAGTCTTCAGGATCCTGTCTTATTTTGCTATAGACCATGGTTATAAGCTACCATCACATCAGATGGGTATACATTGTGAGGAAAATGGAAAGGAAAGGAAGTTCAGGGTGACGTTTTACTTAGCAAACTTGGATTACATGTCAGTATTATTGTTTAGGTATATTTATTTGTATGGTCGTTCCGTGTGATTAGGAAAGTTTATTGTGCTTGAATCATTGATTTCCCTCCATTTTATCAGATTTACCAGAGTGAAAATAAGCAGAAAGTTTGTGCTAGTGGACATATAAAATAAAACTTCCTTTAAGTTATAATCATATTCAGATTTTTTGCAAAGGTAACTGAATGGCTGTTTCATTTTCTTCTGGTGGCTTACTGATGGAAAACAAACAGATGTTTTTATTTGTTTTATAGGGTTTTTTTGTTTTACAGTTTATTTGTTTTATAGTTTTCAGCAACCTTGAGAGGTAGGCATGGCTGGTATAACTATTATCTTCATTTAATGATACGGAAACAAAAGCAGCTGCCACAGGTCCTGGCACATTGAGGGTCTTATTCAATGAAGTTCTAGACTGGCTAGTAAGTGACATAATCTAACCAAGTTTTCTAGTGTTCTGTTAACGCTGTCTCAAAGCAGCTTCAGAATGCAGGCTTACATTTCTGCTATAAATATTTTCTTTAGAGTTTTGCTGATGAATTGAAGTTTCATAACAAAAGGAAAGCAGATGGCTTTTGGGAGGGGCTTACACTTGCTCTTTGAACTGTGTTTCTGTTTTGCTTGTTTATGCAGCGTGTGCACGAAGGTTGCCAGAGTCTTAATTTCAAACTGCATCATTTAATAAAATACAATAAGGAGAATTAGGAAGAAAGGCTGCAGGGGAACATCCTGCTTATTATCTCTGTAATGAGAGGACTATTTTTTCTCCCATCAGTTGCCAATGATGGGGTTTTTTGTTTCCATTCGTCCGGGCACAATTGTGATATTCAATGAGAGGAGTATGAAGTGCCTCTTTAAAGCCAAACATTCAATTCCTCCTAATTCACAAGGGAGAGAAGGATCAAGTTGTGCAGCTGGGAGGTGATGTTTCTTCCCAGCAGCTGTCATTGAAGAGACACGTGCAAACCATAGAAGTCATTTGTCATAAGAACCCATCCAGAATTTGCTATGCGCGTCTCTCTTGCTAACGTGACATGAAATAGTGAAGCTTTCAAAATCAAGAACGGTGACTTCGTTGTGTTGACATGGGCAAAATGAAGTGGGGAGCTGAGGCAATTATGTGGATAAATCAGGCCAAAAATATCCAACCATTGAGAGAAAAAGTTCCTTTAGTTCAAATTATTCAGAGTGACTGTCCGTGTTCATCAATTTATCAGGATAATGAATTTTATCCTATACTTTACTTTGTCACTACAGATATATCTTTAGTCTATGAATTTGAATGACTTTGTGATATTTTATTTCACTGGAAATTATAATAGGAGTTGAATGAGCAAGCGCTGTGTTACAAGATTGCTGCTGCAGCTATGATAATAGCCCAAGAGAATTTCAGCTTATTCAGTAGCTAGCAGATACGGCTATTGGAATAGGTCTAGGAAGGGAGGTATGCAATCTGTTGAGAATCAAATACTTGTAACTAATCCGTCTCTTCCATTCAGCATCCCATTATCCTAAAATATCTTGGTCTGTAGCTCCTGGCTGCTTTTTCTGGTCATTGGAAAACTGGTCAAAGGAGCCTGAAAATTTCATCAGGATTCATATAAATAATAATATATTATTATATTATACACACAAATGTATTCTTTTGTGTATTTTTATTATCCCTTATTTATATACAAAGAGATAAATGTTTCAAGTACGTGAAGGATAAGCAAGGTCAGTTTTTATGCCTGCCCATGTATTGGCATTGAGCTTCCTATCTGGAATCTTTTTTTTTTTTTTTAAAGATTTTAATTATTTATTCATGAGAGACAGATAGAGAGAGGCAGAGGGAGAAGCAGGCTCCCAAGGATCAGGGAGCCCGATGTGGGACTTGATCCCAGGACCCTGGGATCATGACCTGAGCCGAAGGCAGATGCTTAACCATCTGAGCCACCCAGGTGCCCCTCTGTCTGGAATCTTTTAACATGCTCCACTTTTAGCTATCCTTCCTGGTTTTTCATGCTCCCAGAGCCACCAGAATTATGTTGAGGAGGCTCAGGAGACTTCAGGGGGCTGATGGAGAACTTCTGAGTGACCTAGCTACTGCCTCAGGTAGTCTAGCTCTGCTGGAGTCTCTTACCTGTCAGGGACAACTCACCACTCAGAAGTTACAAATAATGAACATATTCAGGGAAACAACAGCATACTGTCTGAGCAATAAATACCTAATATTGATGAATTCTTTATCTTTATCATAAAATAATAACATGAGAAAGAGCCTAGAAAAATGATTCTATTGCTTCCAGTCGCAATAATATTGTAAAATTTTGTTTCTCAAAATGAAAAATGTGTGTGTTTCTGATTAAAGAAGAAAAATATTGTATAAAATTATCAGGAAAACATAAAGGAGAAAATAAAAATCACCTAGAATTCTATTATCCAGAAATAACCACTTGTTATCGATTGTTTATGAGCCCTCTGTGAAAATTCAAAAGTTGAAGCCCTAAGTCCAATGTAATGGTATTTGGAGGTGGGGCCTTTGGGAGGGAATAAAGGTAATAAAACAGTAATCCAATAGGACTGGAGCCCTTATAAGAAGAGGAAGAGACACCAGAGCTCTCTCTGTCTCTGCAAGGTGAGCACATAGCAAGAAGAAGGTCGTTAGAAAGCCAGGAAGAGAGCTCTCACCAGAAACCATTCTGGCACCTTCATCCAGCCTCCAGAACTGTGAGAACATAAATTTCCGTTGTTTAAGCCATCTGTTCTATGGTACTGTTATGGCACCCTAAAGAGACTAATGTAGACTAATACTTTATATCCCTTATACTTCAATATTCTCTTAGACTAAAAAATACATATGCCTACGTACATACACAAATATATACAGATATGGCACTATACCCAGCGGTTTAGATCAGCATTTTCCAATAGAAATATATGGAAGATCACATACATAATTTAAAAATTGCCATTTGCAATGACGTGGATGGAACTAGAGGCTATTATGCTAAACAAAGTAAGTCAGTCAGAGAAAGACAAATACCGTCTGATTTCATTCATGTGTGGAACTTAAGAAACAAAACAGATGAACATATGGGAAGGGAAGAAAAAATAAACTAAAAACAGAGAGGGAGGCAAACCGTAAGAGACTCTTAACCATAGGAAGCAAACTGAGGGTTGCTGGAGGGGAGGTGGGTGGGGGATGGGGTAATTGGGTGATGGGCCTTAAGGAGGGCAGTTGATGTGATCAGCGCTGGGTACTGTATGCAACTGATGAATCACTAAATTCTACCCCTGAAACTAATAATATACTATATATTAACTAAATTGAATTGAAAAATTTAAAAAAGTTTTAGTGGCTACATTGAAAACTTAAGAAAATGATAAAAATTATTTTAATAATATTTTTATTTAACCCAGTATATTCAGAATATTGTCATTTCAATGTAATCAATTAAAAATTATTTTTGAGGTATCTTACCTTTTTTTATATTCTAAGTCCTTGAAATCTGGTGTATATGTTACACAAACAGCACATTTCAATTTCTACTGGCTACTTTCAAGTGCTGGAGCCACCTTATTGGACAGAGCAGATTTAGATCAAGAGCTTTTAGTCCTGGGTTTGGGTTGGAACTCTGTATATTTTTTGCCAAATGTCCTTGGGCAATTTAATTAACCCCTTTAGCCCTGGGTTCCTTGTGTTTAAAATGGAAGTAATCAAAGTATCTGTATCAAAGGGTTGTCATGATTATTTGAAATGATATGTAAAACATGCACCCTGCGTGGTGGATAGCACTCAATAAATTTCGGCAAAAATTATTTTTGTAGTCTTAGAATATGAATCCTTATTTTATAATAATAAATGCTGGTTTGTATATTTGAAACCATTTTCTCATAATATTTGTCCATAAAGTCTAAATGTATAGACACATGCCAGAAAGTGAAACGTGTTATCATCAAAGATCATGTCATCTCATTGTAGTGCAGTCTGTGTGTGTGTGTGTGTGTGTGTGTGTTTGTTTCTGCCCATGCTTTGGGAAAAGTACACAGGTGAGAACATGTCACAAAAATCTTTCAGGGCTGAGATGTCCCTTTATTGAACTGAATTCCAAGGTATAATGAGTTGCCTTATGTTGAGAGCTCAGGCAAATATTTGTATCTTTTAATTTCTTTATTGATAGGCATCATATTACTCCAACCACTGCCAAATTAAAATAGCCATTTCATTTATTGACAGTCTCAGCAAAAAGGCTAGGAAAATCAATTCTGAACATGCATTATGGCATTTCTCTGAATAGCAACCATTTCTGGTGTTTCTAAAATCTGCACCATGGTATCCGATTTCTGAGTGGTAGATTATTAATGAATTCTAGTTGCACCTTTTCCTGTGCTTATTATAATTTTTGTCGGAAAGATAATAGCAGTTTCTGGCACAATAACCTTTCCAACACTGTAACTTGATTTGCTGACAATTCGTATCCTCAGTTCTTATAACTAGAGGAGAAGGGGTGAAGTGGAAGGGTCAATCAAGGGACAGAAATTATCAAAAAAGTTTAAATAACTAAATCATTAAAATGCTGATACCTTCCCACATGACAAAGATATTAACAAGAAGAGGAAACAGTATAATATGAAAGCATTTTTCATGAAATGAATATAATGGGATTGGAGAAGAGGAAATTATACCAACCTACTTGAGTTCATTATAGTCTGAATATTGGCCTTTCATACATCTTCATGAGTCCTAGGTCCTGCTGTCATTCTCTGTCAAGAATAGCAAATCAATATGGCGTTTTTGGTGCGGACCTGAACTAACCTTAAAACTATGTCACTTTAAAATTAAAACTGTTACACTAGTCATTTTTAAGTGAATACAGTGGAGGCTCATGCCAAAGTGATTTGATACCCACCAGCATCCATTTGAAATTACTAGAAGAAACTCTTCTTTTGAGTCATTTTACATTGTTCTCTTTTCTCACTTTCCCCACAGTTTTATCCCAATGAAATATATATATATATTTTTATTTAAATTCAATTAGCCAACATATAGTACATCATTAGTTTCAGATGTAGTGTTCAATAATTCATCAGTTGTGTGAAATATATATATTTTTGACAGTTTTTTAATTGATCATCCTATCATATTTCTCTGCTAACAAAACATGTTTATAAATTGGAATTATTTTATTCTTTATTCTCTAAAGCTCTGTGGGTTAAAATGTTTCTATTATAACATTTTTGTTAACTAATAATTTATAAAACCAAAGGAAACATACTAAATTTTTGGTATGTTAGTATTGCAAAACATAAAGGTCATTTATTTTTTTTTAATTTTTTATTGTTATGTTAATCACCATACATTACATCATTAGTTTTTGATGTAGTGTTCCATCATAAAGGTCATTTCTTAATGAGAAGAATTGTGATTCCATGTGTGTCTCATGGGAAGGGGAATTTAGGGTGTCTCAATGGGGGGCAATATTTCAAATTCTCCCCTGAGACAATATGCCTTAAGGAGGTAAGGTATGAGTGGGAGGTGTGCTTTTCTTTAGTAAAATGGGAAAAGGACAATTGTGAAAGGAGATTGGGATGAGGAAAGGAGAACCCAGCTGACATAACTGCAGGTGTTTTCTTCCTCAGATCGATTTTAGGAAAGACTACTGTATGTTGAAGCTGAGGATCAGATTGGGAAATTGAGTTTCTTAAAATTTCTGTGCCCATTTTCTCCTTTGGAATAATCTTGAGCCCGCAGGGCTCATCAATGCCTCTTGGAGGACCTGGATGATAACTTTCCCATAATTCTTGGTAGAACATTGATGAATGGAAAGGGTTTGAAAAAGAAAACCCCTTCAAGCTCTCTGTCATATTGTAAGTGCCATTTGACAAGGAGCAAGCAAGCTCAGTGTGATATAGTGGAAAGATCTGGGTTTTGGAGCCTGGCTTTGATTTGTGGTCTTGTTACTCATTAACAATTAAACTGCTAGATTTGTCATTAACTGCCAGTTTTGTCATTAATCCATGATTTTGGGTTAATCTTTAGATAGATGTTATAGAATTTCTGTAAAGATTCAATGAAATAACATAGGTAAAGCACCTGAGTCATAAAACATACAGTAGGTGTTCAACAAACAACATTTAACAAATGTATATACATGTGCAGTATTTAATTTCAGCAAAATTCTTCAGAGGAAGGATGAGCTCAAAAATACCCCCAGATTGGTCTCAGATACACTTAAGAGGCAACCAGGTATTTACCTGCTGACTCAGGGATAATCTCAGTTGTTATTTTTTTTGAGAAAAGAGGAAGAAGAGACAACCTACTGCTCTCCCAAACAGTGCTTGGGAAATTGTTGGAATTTTCTCAGCCATCGTGGAGCACAGGATGATATATGCAAAAGCCACTCACAAAGAAGGCCTCTTACTCCAGACACTTAACAGCTGAATACAAAGCCCAACAAACAGCTATAAGGTTTCATTTCACTAGAGAAGAGCTCCTGCTTTGAAATGTTTTCAATGTTTCCATGACAAAATATTCTTCCACAGTCTCTGCATCAGTGAGCTGCTTTGTATTTCTAGCACAGCTAAGCAATTAAAAGAAGATGAATAGATGTATTCCGGCATGTGTGATTACAAATGGCATACTTAAGGTGACAAGGTTTTCTGTGTTAACTGGCTTTGCAGTCACTTGCAAGTTTTTGAAAAATTTTCCTTTTTATCGAGAGTTTTTCTCTGCTTAATCTCAGTTTAAAGGCTATTTTTTCTCAAAGCAAATTGGAAGAGGACTTTTCAAGTCATCTTTGATGGGACAAAATATATGTACATATTCCCTCTGTGCAAAGGAGCTGCTGCTTTTTTTTTTTTTTTTTTTTTTTTTTATGACAGCTCAGAATTGACTAAAGTTTTAAGCATCAAGCTGTTCACCATTACAAAAGATGCTCATCTTGGCTAGGAATGATGAGCCGTCCGCAGGAAACGGAGTTGGTCCGTTTAAATTGCTTCTATATGGCTTATGTTTTTAGTTAAGGTTAGTACAAACAAGGGAGGCTCTCTGAGGATCTTGGACTCAGGATATTTTTGGATCTAGACCATTTCCAGGAGCAGGGAATAAGAGAATTTAGTTACCATTTGGTTGCAAATTGATGGAAAGAGAAACAGATGGCATTAAAGGCCTTTTAATTTAATCTTCAGTTCTCATCAAGTCTTTTATTTTTGCTTGCTCTTTTGGAAAATTCACCTATCCTGGACTTCAGTTAGGGTCTCTCCAGTTATTTGAATTTATGTTTATTAATCTGATAATTAGAATCACAGGGAGTGCTAACCTGGTTGTTTATGAACTGTTTTGTGGCTTCAGAAAATGGATAGTGTGATATAAATTAATAAAAGCTGACTTGGAGGAAAACAAGCCTGGATTCAGGTTCTGACTCTGATACTTTTGGCTCTGTGACCTTAGGCTAGTTACTTGACCTTGTTTAGTTACCAGTTGCAAATGTAAAATGAGGGGCGCCTGAGAGGCTCAGTGGGTTGAGCATCAGACTTTTGGTTTCAGCTCAGGATCATGAGATTGAGCCCCCGTGTTGGGCTCGGCGCTCAGTGCACAGTCTGCCTGTCTCTCTCCCTCACTCTCACCCCCTGTCCCTCTGTGCGCTCTCTGTCTCTGTCTCTCTAAAATAAATAAATAAAATCTTTAAAAAAAATCTAAAATAAGGCCCTGGGATCTGTAACATTCCCATTGGGTGGTAATATGGCCTAGTGGTTAAGAACTTGTCTTTGCCATCAGATGGACCTAGATTTGACAGACCTCTTCTACTTCATAACTGTGAAATCTTGAGAATTTTATTTAATCTTTCTAGGCTTGCTTATTTCCATACTTAAAGAAAATAATTCAAATGTTGAAATAATAATAACACCCTTGTAGGATTATTGTGGGGATTCAAAGTGAGAATGCATGTGTTTGATAAAGAGTAGTTCATAAAAGCTAAGAACTCTCTTACTCTAAAAAAATTATGTACCACTGTAAGGTCATTAACAAAGACTCAAATCATAGAACATTTGAATGGGACTCAGATGATCTAATCTAAATTCCTTGTTTTATAGGGAAAAAGAAACAACAAAAACCAAGTGGGGATTAAGTGACCTACTCCAAATCCCACACCAATATCCCACACCTGACTCCATCTCTGTAACACTAAGTGCGTGTGGCACATTCAACAAATATGCTTTTCACCCCAAGAATTTCCAAATATGGTATTTCATCCCTCAATCAGTGAATTCACCAAAAAGTTCTTCTTAATGGGTGAAATAGAGATCTTTTTGATCACTGTATTCTTTTTTCTACCTAAAACAGCAAATTTTTCATGACTAAACAAAGAAATGGACAAAAAAGATGGAGGGTTCCACCTTCAGTAGAAGAGTTAAGACATAATTATTAAGATAGAGTCCTTTGTCTAGTGCAAATGTGTCTGTGTCTTTCAGTAAATGAAAGAATATCTGCAGACCATTCATAAGAGTTGTGACAAAATTTTTACACTGAATGTTTAAAGTTTTTTTTGTTTTTTTTTTTTTAAGATTTATTTGAGAGAGAGAGAGAGGAGAGAGAGAGCATGTGCGCGGGTGCATGAGCAGGAAGGGCAGAGGGAGAGGGATAGAGAATCTCCAGCAGATTGCGAGCTAAACGTGGAGCCCGATGTGGGGCTCGATCTCATAACCCTGAGATCATGACCTGAGCCGAAACCAAAAGTAGGATGCTTAACCAACTGCACCACAGGCGCCCCTGAATGTTTACGTTTTGTATTCCAGCTCTCATCCTCTCCATGGAAGATGTTTCCAGCCTTCTCCAACCGCAGTTCCTTTAAGAATTATTTTTATTGTACTTTTGCAGAAACATTTTGTACCTTCGTTCCATTTTAGACATTTCATTTCTTTCAACTGAAACTAACTAGGGTTCCCAATGGAATAAAGGGAAAATGTGAATATTCAACCATAAAACAAACGTGTATTTTATGACCTGCACTTTGTGAAGTTACTTTGCTGTGTGTTCTGGCTAACTGGTACCTTTAGACATAATGAATTTTACTGTCTGATAGACTGCTGGAAGAAGTTAGAGTGTTTCCCAGCTATTTAAAACTCTAAATTGGGGACATTAAATGACAGACTGCCTTCCAGTGTTGTTATGGCCTGCATGGCAAATGCACGTTGCCCTTTCACAGTTCTGTGCATGGTGTCTTTTAAAGATAGCCCTTTCACTGTTCCCCTCATGCCCCACTGTTTTCTTCTACAGTGGAAAAGAACCATATGCAAACGCATAGAGAACAAATACTGTACAGGATTTATCTACAAAACATGTTGTGGCTGGAGCTATAATGTTTACCCATATTCTCCAATCTCCATCTGAATAAATAAAGTGGTATCATGGGATAGGCTGCTCTACAGATAATGAGTTTTAAACTCATTCATCCTGAGAAATTTCAACTGATATAGTTTGCCTATCAAATGGATTTAAAATTGTATTGTCACTGCACTGCTTTCCATGGTGATTGCTTCTGCTCTGCGGTTCCATGCCTCAATAGACGGTTTGATTGTATATATCTGCTCCTTTGTTCATACCATTCTGTTTATAATGGTCTGTAATGTACAACCCTCCTATCCTGTAATAAAGCCAAACATAACCCCTTCTGTGATCTTAACTAAGGAATTTATCTGTTTCTAGTGCTATTTTCTGACAGTGAATGAGGATATCCTTTTTGCTGATGACTCTTTTTCTTTTGTTCTTTATCCACCCCCCCCTTCCTTTCTCTCTCTCTTTCATCTATGTCTCTTTCACAATTTGGGTTTGATGAATATTTCTGCTGAATTTTTGTGAAGAGAAGTTTATCAGTGCATTTTTCCTTGTTAATGGCTTCAGTAGCCTATCATTTATTATCTGAGTGCTGGATACCTTGAATAGACAGTGGAGTAGATGAGGCAGTTTCACTTGATGATCTGCCCCCAACTGTCAGAGAATAGTCTTGGATCTTTGATCGAAATCAAGGACTGTCATTTGCCTCATACTTCACTGGTTCCAGGAAGGAAGCCAGAATTATTTTCCCCTGGAAAGAGAATCAGCTATATTTCCTTCAAAATGCCTAGATTTTGCTCTCAGGTTCAATTATCTATAAAAAGAGCTTTTATAGCAAGGAGACTTCACCACAGAGAAATGATGTTAAGTCAAATGGAATATAAAGAAAACCATATTCCAAACTCTCCCTGATAAGTAATTTAATATTAACTGAAATCTGCAGTTGCAGAATATAAAAAAAGAAATAAAAAATAACTCTGCTGCTTTCTCAAGGGAAAGATTACTAAGCTGTCTGGCTGAAGTTGGCCCCTGTGTCCTTTCTACAAAATCACCCTCTTAACCACTCTCTCTGACTAAAACCCTTAAAACATCAATATAGGCATTACAATTTTATTAAATTTGATGCTGTCTCAAAATGACTAGGTGTAGGACATCACTGAATTTCAAACTGACCTTGGCATGTGGAAGAAATGGGTAGCTATAAACAGGTTCAACTGGTTTAGTCTAGATAGAGGTGAGGAAGAAAGACTGTGTGTACAGAAACCAGAGGGGCAGATCCTCTGGTGCACAAACAGAGCAGAAAACAGGTCAGGATATACAGGAACCACTTCATTCCAGATTCTCCTTAATATTACCTTCTCAGTGAAAACTTCTCTGAATGGAACACTTTATCGCATTCCATACCTCATTCAGCTTTATTTTTCATTATATATATGTTGTATATATTAAGTGTATAGTACATGTTGTATATACTAAATATATGTTAAATGTATATTATAAATAAATATTTTAGAATGAGATTATTAATCTGAATTTCCCAATTGTATACAAGCTCTCCCTCTCAACGAAGGCAATAACTTTATTTGGTTCACTGCTATAGACTCAGCACATAGAATAGTACTAAATAAATATTTGTTGAAACAAAAAAATGAAAAATAGAAAGTATAAGTTGATTATGTTACATTATAATGGTAAGTTTTAATTGGGAGTACTGATTGCTAGTAATTACCCCAGTCACTCAACAGTTTTTAGGCTTTATATAAAAACCATGCCTATTTGGTACATGATGATACTATATTAGAAACCTGGGTGGCTCAGTCAGTTGAGCATCCAACTCTTGGCTTCAGCTCAGGTCACGATCTCAGCGTCCTGAGACTGGGCCCCACGTTGGGCTCCACCTTTGGTGCAGAGTCTGCTTGAGATTCTCTCCCTCCCCCTCTGCCCCTCTCCTTGCTCACTTGCTTATTTCTCTCTAAAATAAATAAATAAACAAAATCTTAAAAAAAAAAGAAAATTATCACAGATCTTGAAAAGATAGATGAAAACTGCATATAGTTCAGCTCCATGGGGTCTATCACATTTGAAGAAGTCAAGGTGGATTATCTCTCTTAGGGAGGAAAATATACAGGAATATGAGATTTAATAGAACTTACTGAATGAATGTAGGACTATCTAATATTTAGAGAACAAAAGTAGCTAACATTTCTGTAGTGCCAGGCAGTGTTTTAAGTACTTTACATTTATTAGCTCTTTTAATCCTTAAAACAACCCTTTGAGGTAGATTTTGTTAGATGCTGTTGTATAATGAAGACTTTGGCTGCCCTTTTTCCTGGTTCTTGGGAGAGAGCCTCTAAATCCTTGGAATTTCCTCAGTTTTGTTATTCATGGTAGGCCCTGGTAGTTTTTGCTAAGGAGACAACTCATGATAGGTTCCTATATAGTATCAGGATGAGGGGTTGACTGCCAGAAAGACCAATGTGTGATTACAGAGTTGAGTCTTTGAGCCATGCAACATCAGCTCAAACTCCTGGGAGGGGAGATGGGGCTGGAGATTGAATTTAGTCGTATGGCCAATGATTCATGCCTACGTAATGAAACCCTAAGGAAAATTCTACACATTAAAGCTTGAGTGAGCCGGGTGATGTGTCCTGAATCCACAGGGAGAAGACATGGAAGTTTGGCATTTGGTATCCTTACAGATTGTGCCCTGTATGTCTCTTTTCACTGGTTCTGAGTTGTATTCTTTTGCTATAACAAAATTGTAGTAGAATAGTGCTTTCCTGAGTTCTACAAGTTGTGTTACCAGAGTTTTAGCCAGCTGGTCAGAAGTGGAGGTGGCTGGGGAACCCCTGAGCTTATTGCCAGTGTTTGAAGTGAGAACAGTCTTGTGAAAGCCTGAACCCTTAACCTGTAAAGTTTTGCCTAACCCCAGGTAGCTAATGTCAGAATTGCACTGTAGCCCCACTTTACAGATAAAGAAATGGAGGCATGCAGAGGTCAGATAGTTTGTCCAGGGTCTCCCAGCTAGTAAGTGGCAGCATCAGGAATTAAATCCAGGCTATCTACCTGCAAAAAAAACATGTATACTCTTAATTAATCATTATGCTATTGTTTTTCTTAATCAAAGAGATCTTTTCAGCTTTCAGTAGATGTAGGATTGGGATGAATCAGTTAGAATTTATTACCCTGTCCACACTTTGCTTTTGAACTTCAAGCATCCAGAACTGTGAGAGAATAAATTTCTGTTGTGTTAAGCTACCCCATCTGTGGTAATTTGTTACAAAAGCCCTAGGAAACTAATACAGTATCACCAAAACAGAACTCTTGATCTGTCCCCCACCCCAAACCTGCTTCCCCTTTGTCTTGCTTTCTTGGCAAATGACAACCATATCCATCTAGTTGCTACAGCCAAAACTGAAGGAGTCATCCTTGATTCTTCTTTTCCTCACCTCCCACTTCTACCCCTGTAACAGACTGACTTGATGCCTGTATCTTCAAAACAGATTGACCTTTTCCCACTTTTCTGGTCAGACCTACTGTTATCTCTGGCCTGGACTACTATGACACCTTCTTCACTGGCTTCCCTCCTTACATTGTTGCCCTGTTACAATTAGAATAAAGTACAGACTTCTTACCTTGGCTTACAAAACCCTACCTGATCTGGCTATTGCCAGCCCACCTGAGTTCATTTCCACTCACTTTCACTCCCTGTGCTTTAGCCATACAAATACCTAAGTTTTTCAAATAGACCAACTCCTTTTTGCTATTTTAGAGGTAAGGCAACAGAAATGCAGAGAGATCAGGTGATTTGTCTAACATCGTAAAACATTGGGAATTCCTGTGTTTTTTCTGGATTCAGGTTAGTATAATAGTGAAAGATAAAGATATACTTTTACAAATAGCACACTGCTGAGAAAGTGCATAGGAAAAAGGAAAAACTTAAAGATGGTCCAGACCCAGAAGGGGAAATCTGTCAGGAAAGTCCATGCCAGAATGAATTCCTGGCCCATGTTGTTTCTTTTAACATCTAACAGATTCCTGTATGTGTTTCAGGTTTAACATGGTTGAAGGTCAAGCATAAGGGACAGTGGGAGTGGGAGGGCATCATACTGAAGTCTGTCCTTTAGCAAATATATTTAAGTGGATCACAGACACCATACCAACTTACCCATTAAAAAAAAAATCTCAAAATAGACTTGGTGGAGCCCTGTAAAGTGTAATAATACAAGGAAAAACAGCTTGGGTGCTGAGAGAAGCTCTGAAGTTTGACCTTTCTCAGATGGGGATGTGATGACCCACTTCCATTCCAGGTGGAGAATAAATTCAGATGAAGTTACCTGCTGCTGTCCTGTGGAGCACACATGTGGCCTTACAAATGAGTGTGCTGCCAGAGCTCAGAGCAGCCAGGTTTATGCATGCACTGATAGTCACTTCTCTGGGTCCAACTGGAAAGGCAAATCAAAACAATAAAGGGTTAGACTTTAGACTTTGCCAATGTTAGAAAGAAATGGCTCCTCCCTCTGGCCTCAGCTACATATATGAAATTATACACACACACACACACTTTTTTTTCTTTCCCTGAACAATTTGAGGATTAGGTGCAGGCTTGCAGGATTCATGATACTTCCCATTTCAGCTTATGTTTTCTAAGAAATGGACATTCTTTGACATAACCAAGTATTATTTTCATAATTGAGACATCTAGCACTAACATAACACTATGATCTAATATACTGTCAATATTTAGAATTTCACAGTTGTCCCAATAATGTTTTCATAGGTTAAATTTTTTTTTTCCAAAATTTGAAGTCAGGATTTAGTCAAAGATCATTCATTGCATTTACTTGTCTTGCTTCTTTAGGGTCTTCCTAGAATAGTTCCCTGGTGCTTTTTTGTCATTTTTTAAAAAGTCAAGATCAGTTACTTTGTAGATAATCCTTTAATTGGGATTTGTGTGATTGTTTTATTATGACTCAGGTGAAATGTTTTTTTCTTTTGCAGGAATACTACAGACTTGATGTTGTACCCTTCTCAGTACCTCTAATTAGGAGACACATTAGGTCATTTTGTTTTTCACTGGTGATGTTAAGTTTGATAAGTTAATTAAGGTGAAGTCCATCAGGTTTTCCCACTACCAAACATACTTTTTCCTCTTTGAAATTAATACATAATCAGTGAAGTGAGACGTTCACACTGTGTGAATATCCTCTTCTTCAGCAATCTTTCACCGTTGTTTTGACATATATTGCTGATTCTTACCAGAATCAGTTATTACCGTGGTGGTTTCCCAATGGTGATTTTCTAATTCTGTTGACTCTTCTCAGTCATTTATTAGTTATAATTCCTCTGTAAAGAAGAGCTTTTTCTTCTTCACCCCACTTAAAAATATTATTTATAATACATATACATGTAAGATATATTTTATATCTGTATGGACTAATGGATTAAAAAATTCATTGTGTTATAATTTGTTTCTGCCATTCTGCATTATGATACTCAAGTTAGAATCATTTTAATTTAGATCCACACCAACTTAGTCCTGATGTTGAGAATCTGAGAGTTGTGTGATTTTGAATCTAACATGGACCAGAGCTCTCTTGAGAAGTGTAAGACTATAACTCTTAAGAGTTAGAAGAGATCTTAAGCATTACCTTTTCATGGACAGTAGGAATCGTCTATATAATGTCTTGTATCTATCTGTGGAAAGCATCCATACTATTTGTTTTCTCTGGAATGCCTATTTTCTTCCCAATCAAGATGCCCTATCACATCTGATTCATCACACATCTTCTGCCATCTGGTGGTAGGTTACTGAGCCTGCAAGAGGAGACCAGGCAGACACAGCCCTTTGATATTTACTTGGAGACCAAAATAGGACTTGTGCTCTCCAATAGTGTCCACATGTCAATGAACGATGCCTAATTAGCCAGTCATTTCTTTGTTGGTAAGAGTCTTTCATTTTAAATGCTTGTGAGTTTTTGGAGGAGGAAAGATGGGAAATATTCACTGGTCTCTGTGTTGGGACCTGTCACAAATGCCACCTAAGTTAAACCTCAAGAATCTCTACAGGGTAGACATTATTATCCTCATTTTACATATCACAAAACAGAAAGGTAAATATTCTGTCAGGATCATGTAGCTTGTAAGTCAGAGTATGAAACCAAAGTATGAAACAAATTTAGCTGACTTTGAAGGCTGTGTTCTTTCAATTCACCACACTGATTCTTAAGTATGTTTATCTGTGTGTGTGTGAGAGAGAGAGAGAGAGAGAGAGAAAGAGCAAGAGATTTATATGCAAGTTACTGGAGGCCTCCCCAAATTTCAGATTGAAATTAACTGGGTTATAAACAATTAAAATATATTAGAACACAATATTATACATACTTCTTTAGGTGAATGCTGTTCTGATATCAGATTTCCTCATTTCCACAATAAATTTAAGGAAGGCAGTAGGGTCAAGTATTTAAGAGAGCCTGGATTTAGTAATCTCAGACCTGACCTTGTTCACATTTGTTTCTGTCTCCTGAATATGTGATTCTGGACAAGTCAGTATGTGTCCCTAAGATTTAGTGTTCTCATACATAAAATGGTAATGTATATATAATACTTGGTCTATGGAGTTACAAACATTAAGTTAAATAATATATGCAAAGTGCTTGGTTCAGAGTCTGATGGAATTTGTGCTCAGTAGTTGATGATTGCCATTACTAATATGAGAGGAGTGAGTGGGGATCCTTTGAGGCCAGTAAATATTCCTCGTATCTGAAGACATCCCTGATGCATCTTCTTAGAGATGAAGCAGTAAGTTACTCTTACTTTTTATCCTTGACCCTACTTAAATTAAAGTGGTTCTTAGGGGCGCCTGGGTGGCTCAGTTGGTTAAGCGACTGCCTTCGGCTCAGGTCATGATCCTGGAGTCCCGGGATCGAGTCCCAGGATCGAGTCCCAGGATCGAGTCCCGCATCGGGCTCCCTGCTCGGCAGGGAGTCTGCTTCTCCCTCTGACCCTCCTCCGTCTCATGTTGCTTTCTCTCTCTCATTCTCTCTTTCTCAATTAAATAAATAAAATCTTTTAAAAAAATGAATAAATAAAGTGGTTCTTAGCCAAACAGTTCAGGGCCTTAGTACCTGTTAATCAGGCAGCCATCTGTGACTGTGACATGGAGACTATGAATGTTTTCCTTTCTTTTGGTGGATTTGCTGCAGACCAGAGCCCTCAGATACCACGTGACTTGGGAAGAACAATTGTTTGAGGTCATCAAGACAACCTGTGACAGTTTTAAGTCATTGGAGGATAAACTTTTTTTGGTCACATTTGTAAGGTAGATTTTGATATTCATATCATTATTGTTGAGGCAAAGAAATGGAGTATTATCCTCAAATATTCTTAATGTGACTTTTTTGGCATAAAGAGGTGCAATTCTCCCTTAACTTACTGCAAATAGAAATACATGACATTTTAATTAATTTGATACATTTATTGTCTTTTTATATTTCATCATTTTATAGAGTACTTTGCAATGAATTCACTTAAAAGTATTTGTTATTCATTATATGCCAGGCACTAAGTCACTTTACAAGGTGTAGGGTATAAGAAAAAGGTTAGTAAATATAAAAATATGTATATCAATCATTATGCCTGGTACAGGCAATATAAAAATTAGTAAGATACTCTCCTTTTCCCCAATGAACTAAAAGTCTAGTTTGTCATCACAATGTAATGAAATTAGTATTATTAAATATATTTAGTGAGAGATGAGGAAATGGAAATTAAGAGAAGTTGAAATAGAGGCACCTGGGTGGCTCAGTTGGTTAAGTGTCTGACTCTTGATTTCAGCTCAGGTCATGATCTCAGGGTTGTGAGATCAAGCCCCACATCGGGCTCCATGCTGGGCATAGCGCCTGATTAAGATTCCCTCTCTCCCTCTCCCTCTGCTCCTGCCACCCCCACTTGTGCACGCTCTAAAAAAAAAGAGAAGTTGAAATAACTCACATAAGGTCACACAGAGAGTAAGAAGTACAATTGCAAATTGGGTTAATGAAATATTTTTATATTGTTTTATTTCCTATATTGGCTTTGGAACTATAGCTCGTTTTTTAAAAGGCATTGATGTGAATAAAAATATGCATCCTTAACTTATTATAGTCTACTTAGAATCAATATTAGATAACTTCCCATATAATGTAATAATCATACCTCCACTTCCCCCTTCTAGCCTTTAGACTATTTCTGTCATACATTTTATTTATACATGTTATAAATCCTGTAGTATATTGCTATTAATTTTATTTAAATAGTAAATTCTCCTTTAAATTGATCTAAAAAGTAAGAATAAAAACATATATTTATTCATGTAGCTACCTTTTCTAGTCATCTACATTCCTTTGTATAGATACATATTTCCATTTCATATCTTTTTTGTTTGGCCTGAAGGACTTCCTTTGACATTTCTTGTAGTGCACATCTTCTGGTGATACATTATTTCAGTTTTTGCATGTCTCAAAGACTTTATTTTGCCTTCATTTTTGGCAAAATATTTTTGCTAGGTATAGAATTATAGGTTGGCAGATTGTTTTTCTCTTTCAGTGTTTTAAAGGTGTTGCTCCATTGTCTTCTTGCTTGCTTTGTTTGGGATGAGAAATCTGCTCTCATCCTTACTTATTTATTTTTTAAATGTAACATGCTCTCCTCCCCACCCTGACCCCCTGTTCCCAGGCTGCTCTTAAGGTTTTCTCTTTATCACTTGGTTTGACCAATTTGATTAATTTGATTAATCTCGGTAGTTTAATTCCTATTTCTTGTTCTTAGGATTTATTGGACTTCTTGGATCTGTGAGTTTATGGTTTTCATCAGTTTAGAAAAACTATGGCCATCATTTTTTCAAACATATTTTTGGGTCCTTCCCTTTCTTTCCTTGAGAGATTTTAATTACATAAATATTAGGCCACTTGAATTTAGCCCACAGATCACTGACTGATGCTTTGTTCATTTTTGTAAATTCTTTTTTTCTTTCTGAGTTTCATTTTGGATAATTTCTGTTGTTACTTCTTCAAGTTTATTATTTTCTTCTTCTGAAACATCTTATCTCTTGTTATTCCTATCCAGTGTATTTTTCATCCTAGCCATGGCTGTTTTCCTATCCAGTTTGATCGCCTCAGATTTCTGGCTTTGGAGAGTCTCCCTTTTAAAAAAATTTTTCTTGTCTTTACTTAAGATTTTGGACATATGGAATACAGTCTTAATAATTATTTTAGTGCCCTTGTTTGTTAATTCTAACATTGATCTCAGTCTGGGTCAATTTCAATTGATTGATTTACCTCCTCTTTATGGGTTGTATATTCTGGCTTCTTTGTATTTCTGGTAAATTTAGATTGGATGCCAGGCACTGTGAATTTTCTTTTGTTGGGTGTTGAATATTTTTATATTCTTTTAAATATTCTTGTGCTTTGTTCTAGGATGCAGTTAAGTTACTTGGAAACAGCTTGAACATTCTGGGTCTTGCTTTTATAATTTCATTATGTGTAACCAGAACATCATTTAGTCTAGAGTTAATTAGTTATTCCTCATGTCTAATGTAATACTTTTCCAAGTACTTTATCCAATGTTCCCTGAATAATGTGGTTTTTCAGTCTGGCTGGTGATAATGGGCACTGGTCTTTGTCCTGTGAGGCCACTGGGTGTACTATACCTTTAATTCCCTGGCCCCAGGTAGTTTCCTCAAATGATTGTGCTCAATACCTGAGGGAGATTCTCTGGAGACTTCCAAGGTTCTCTTTGTGCCAGTCTTTCTTCAAACATCATCTGCCTTGTTTTCCCTGGGCTCTAAGCTCCATCTCCTCAACTCATATAGTCTGATGGGCTCTGCCTGGTTTCCCCCTCCCTATTAGTGGCCGGGAAACTCTTAAGACAGGAAAATGGGGCAATCATGAACCTCACCTTATTTATTTCCTGTCTCTCGGATCACTGTGCTTTGTTGACTGATACCCAGTTTTTTGAAAACCATTGTTTCATGTATTTCATTTCCCTCCTTTTCTTATTTTAGGTTGTTTTGTTATTCTATTTTGGCTGGAAGCTAAAGTCCCCTTTTTAAGCATTTAAAGATGCTGTTTCATTGTCTTCTGGCCACCATTGTTTCTAATGAGAAGTCAGAGTCCTCCCTATTATTGTTCTCCTATGTATAATAATTTTTCCTCTTTGGCTGCTCTTAAAATATTTTATTTTTGGCGTTCAGCTGTTTTACTGTCATGTGCCCAGGTATGGTCTTCTTTGTACTTATACTGTTTTTGGTTTGCTCAGCTTTTCAGATCTGTGCATTGATATTTTTCATCAAATTTGGGGAAATTTCAACTATTATTTCTTCAAATATTTTTATGCCCAATCTCTTTCTCTCCTATTCTTGTGATACTCTAATTGTATGCCTATTAAACATCTTTCTACTGACACAGGACACTAAGGTGCTGTTCATTTTTAAAAATTAATATTTATCTTTATTCTTCAGTTAGGGTGATTTCTATTGACCCAGCTTCAAGCTCACTGATCCCTTTGTTTCCACTGTCCAATTTTCTCCTAAGCTCATCCAGTGAGTTTTTTATTTCATATTTTTTATTTTTCAGTTCTTGAATTTCTGTTTGGTTCTTTTTTACAGTTTTAATGTCTCTATTGATAGTCTGTGTTCACTCATTCTATTCCTCATTTCCTTTAAATCTTTGAACATGTTTATAATAGTGCTTTAAGAGTACTTCTCTGATAATATCAGCACCCACATCATTCTGAGGGACTATTTTTATTAACTTTTTTTTCACTTTAGGTCAAACTTTTTTTTTCCTATTTGCATTTGTAGCAGTTTTTAAAAAGATATATTGGATATTGTGGGTGAGACATAATTTGTGGACTATGATGTTTCCTTTACAGAATTTTGAGTTTTTCTGGCTGACAGTTAATTCATAGTGATCGCTTAGATCTTGTAGAGTGGTGGTTCTCAACCAGGAGTAATTATCCCCATTTGGCAATGTATATAGAAAGATATTTTTGGTTGTCACAACTTGGGGGTGATGATGGCATATAGTGGGTAGAGATTAGGAATGCTGCTAAATATCTTATAATTCACAAGTAAAGCATCTCACAACAAAGAACAATCTGATTCAATATTTCAATAGTGCTGAGGATGAGAAACCCTATTGTAGATGTTTTAGATGTTGTTAGAAAGGATCTTTTACAGTTTTTTTCCCCCTAGAGCATATCCTTTATTCTAGGGCATAGTCCTTATTTCTAATGTGTGGCCTTTGTGGAGTCTTAACTAAGTGTCCAAATTACTAAATGAAGTCTCTTTCTTCCACCCTGACTGGCTAGAACTCCAAAGTCGCCCAGCACTTTATAGCCTCTGGTATCTTCATTCAGGAATCACTTCCCAGCAACTGTTCTCTGGATGGACTCAGTGAGTTTCACCCTACTCAAGTACAGTCCAGTGCTTGGCCAAGGTTGTGAGGGGCATCTCCATGCAGAGTTCTGGGGACCCTACTTTTTGCATCTTTCCCATCTCAAGTGCCTTTCTCTTTATTTATTTATTTATTTATTTTTTATTTTTAAGATTTATTTATTTATTTATTTGAGACAGAGAGAATGAGAGACAGAGAGCATGAGAGGGAGGAGGGTCAGAGGGAGAAGCAGACTCCCTGCCGAGCAGGGAGCCCGATGCGGGACTCGATCCCGGGACTCCAGGATCATGACCTGAGCCGAAGGCAGTCGCTTAACCAACTGAGCCACCCAGGCACCCTGTGCCTTTCTCTTTAAATTCTAGTCTCTTAAGCAGCCCTAAATTCCAGACTTTGTCTCCTCTGACTAATGAGACTGCCACTTTCTGTACTTCAGTAAGTGCCCTAGATAGAAATATGGGGTCAACATGAAGCTCACCCTACATGTTTCCCTTTTGTCAAGGATCACAGCTCTGTATAGTTCGTTGTCCAGTGCTTGACAACAATTGACTCATATATTTTGTACAGTTTTATAGTTTAGAATGAGAATATTTCCCATACCAGTCATTCAACCATGGCCAGAGGTAGATATTTCATACTGGAATTTGAATCTCAACTCTAAATCTTAGGTTTCCTTATCATTCCTTGAGATTAACAAGATATTCTTTTAATCAGAAGTAATTCTTTATAACAGATAAAGATAAAATTGTAGTTGCCTTCTCTAGAAAATACTAGAGAGGAACATTTCTGATAGCCCTACCTTCTTATGCCATTCCCAAAGGCCATTTAAATGCTGGATAATAAGAGCATACAAATGATGTCTTCTTCTCTCTACCATTGATAATAATAGCTATCTTATACTGTATGCTTTCTACTGCCAGGGACAATGCCAATAGATTTATATACATTTTATTTTATGCTCACAGCAGCTCTATTTTCCGTGCCTTATTTATAAGGGAACTGAAGCTCTAAGAGGTTAAGTAACTTGGTCAAGTTTTCAGAGCTATTGAAGTGACAGAGCTGAAACAAAGGCTTAAGTTTGTCTGACTCTAAAGCCTTAAATGTCTATCAGCCAGAGCAGGCTGATTGATGTTCCAAACAACCCCAAAATCTCAGTGGCTAAACACAGTAACAGTTTATGAAAGTATTCTTATTCCCAACATATTCCAGTATGGGTTGTTGGAAATGTCTGCTTCACACAGTCCTTCCTTCATGTGGCCCCATCATTCCCTGGAAATTTGGAGTTCTCTGCTCCTCTACTTCATCAGAAGACAAAAAAGAGAATATGGAGGCTCAAGCTGAAAGCTTTTCAGGCTGGTAAGTGGAGAACATCATTTGTGATCACTTTTAGTTAGGCAGAAGTCATTGAATCCATCGTGAGGCCAGGAAATACAGTCTGGCTATGTCCTCAGGAAAAAAGGAGATTGGGTTTTGGTGAATGACTAGCTAGTCCTACCATACCACATTAAGCCAGATTCTCCCCTAAGTTGCTTGTTGGGAAGCATTTATATACTTTGCTCTAAATGCAGTTTTTCTAATATGTGGGATTTAAGAAGCAAAACAAATGAACATAGGGGAGAAAAAGAGAGGGGCAAACCAAGAAACAGACTCTTAACTATAGAGAACAAACTGCTAGTTACTGGAGGGGAGGTGGGTAGGGGTAGAGATAGGGGGTGAGGGTAGAGGACGGGTTAAACAGGTGATGGGTAATGAGGGCACTCGTGATGAGCCTTGGGTGTTATATGTAAGTGATGAATGACTAAATTCTATGCCTGAAACTAATATCGCACTGTATGTTGACTAGCTGGGATTTAAATAAGAACTTGAGAAAAAAATAAAATACAACACTTGTATCTTAAATGAATGAATGAATGAATGAATGCAGTTTTTCTAGGCTGGGACTTGGTTTAGTATCACACATTATCCTTGAGATTAGTGAGAGTTAACACAATCATGTCCTGAGAAGATCAGGATCTTCAGTTCTTCTATGGTATTGTCCCTCAGAGGGGCAATAATAATCATCAGCATCCCCAATTTTAAGTGATACATTTTTATTCTTATTTTTGACATTTTAATCTATGGCTGGTATCTACATTATTTTAATTAGGGCACTAACTTGCTCTCCCATCGTTTCCTCCTGTCAGGCCACTTAGACCTGGGCTACTGAGGAGTCAATGCCTTGTTTTCTTGGCCTTTCTCTTGTCCATGTGTCAGGCTTTCAGAATGGTGTCTTCCAGTGAAAGCTCAGAGAGTATAAACACAAAGTGGGTGTCAGGAACTTTCTAACTGTCCCGAAAGCAGTATCAGTGATCATTAATAGCCAAAAAATGATCACCATTGCTTCTCGGCCTTTTGGCTAAGATCAAATATAGTATTTGTCCTTATCAGTTTAATATCTGACACATCCTCCATCATAGGACAATATACTAAATGGATTTTTGGAGCAGGGAGATGGAATAGGAGCTTGCTCTGTACACTCCATGCATCAACCTGGTGTCATGTACTTCTAGGAAAGATGCACCCCCTTGGGGTTAAAAATCACAAGTTTGAGGAAGACACTTCCAGAAGGGGCTATATATTGGTTCCTTTGGGAAATGGTGGCAACACCTGGGACACCCAACAGTTAACAAAAAAAAAAAGAGGCAAATCAGCAAAGCACTTTAGTCAGGTTGCTTTGCTCAGCCCACCTTTCTTTTGATTTGAATATATCTATACCATCTGTTTGGTTGGAGTGTTTGGGCAAGTTCCCTGAATTTCATTCCATCTGCCCTTGCCTCATTCCTGGACCTCTTTGGCCCTCCTTACGACAGCACATCTAAAATTTCCCTGTCTTTAATATCTCTTCCTCATTCATCCTGCAGAGGATGGCCTTTGTCTTTGAAAGTGCAGTTCACATTTGGTCTTATTCTTGCTCAGACACCTTTGGCACCAATGGCACCTCTCCATCTCCAAATCCTGGCCCCACTTTACATCTGTACCTATTTCTCTGGGTTCTTCCCTCACATACCCTCTGATCCAGTCCAGTTGGTACCCTTTGTGTTCCCAGAACATGCTCTCCCACATCCATGCTCTTTTTTTTTTTTTTTTTTGACAGAGAGAGAGATAGCGAGAGCAGGAACACAAGCAGGGGGAGTGGGAGAGGGAGAAGCAGGCATCCTGCTGAGCAGGGAGCCCAGTGTGGGGCTCGATCCCAGAACCCTGGGATCATGACCTGAGCCGAAGGCAGACGCTTAATGACTGAATCACCCAGGAGCGCCATAACTTAGCTTTTTTATTTTTATTTTTATTTATTTATTTATTTTTAAAAGATTTTATTTATTTATTTGACAGAGAGAGAGACAGCGAGAGAGGGAACACAAGCAGGGGGAGTGGGAGAGGGAGAAGCAGGCTTCCCGCGGAGCAGGGAGCCCGATGCGGGGCTCGATCCCAGGACCCTGGGATCATGACCTGAGCCGAAGGCAGACGCCTAATGACTGAGCCACCCAGGCGCCCCACATCCATGCTCTTATGAATTGAGTTCCCAGCATCTAGATACCTTCTCATTCTCATTTCTCCTCCTCAAAATCCTACCCACTTTTCAGGGCCCAAGTAAAAATTGATCTCTGTTATGGAGTCTACACCCATATTTGTGATTAAAGAAGTCTCTCTCTTGCTCCTTTTTGTGTAGCACTTTGTACTAGTCATGGTGTGCTTTGTGTCTCATCTTCTCCACTAGGCCACAAGCTCTTAGGGGGTAGTTGTTTGGTGAGCCTTCCTGTCCACCTCCCGCAGTGCCCAGCATCACACCTTGTTGAGCAGAGGTGCTTAGAAATGCCTATTGGGCAAAATTAAAAGCAGGATGTGACATCAACTGTACAAGGACCTTTTCCTTGAATTAATCTGGAAAGTAAAAATAGACTATTGTCAAAATGACTAGATAATGTACTTGAGATAAACTACTTATGTACAACCTAAAAGTGCATTTAAATGTTCTTTCTCTCTCTCTCTCTTTTTTTTTTTTTTAAGAAGAAACAATTCCTTCAGATAGCTGATTTTGAAATAGATCTATGGGGCATTTTATTTATGTATTTATTTATTTTTTAAAGATTTTATTTATTTATTTGACAGAGACACAGCAAGAGAGGGAACACAAGCAGGGAGAATGGGAGAGGGAGAAGGGCTTCTCACGGAGCAGGGAGCCCGATGTGGGGCTCGATCCCAGGACCCTGGAATCATGACCTGAGCCGAAGGCAGATGCCCAATGACTGAGCCACCCAAGTGCCCCTCTATGGGGCATTTTAATGGTCTGCATTTTAAAAAGATAGTCTTAAATTCCCTAATCAGGTAGGAAGGAAGGTTGGAATTATCCCTATAAAATGTATTCTGATTTCCAGTTTCCAAAAAGGCATCTGAAATAATAGGTATTGAGTGTGCCTGGGATGGTGCTCTGTAGGTGGCTTCATTAGCAATGTCCTAGATACAGTTTTACATCTAGATTGGTTTTGTTCAGGAGAAGCACAACTTTTGTTGGAAAGCCCAACTGCTGGTGCAGCGGGGCAATTGGAATGAGTTCTGTATGAGAGAGATCCTTCACAGAATGTGTATCTTCATCAAAATTCTAACTGCGTTGAAACTGTCATTCAAAGAGTTAACATCTGTGAAGAATAAAAAATGCAATGGAGAGGTTTCAGGCAAAGCATGGGGAGACTGATAAAATTATCAGTGAATTAAATTCAGACAGATGGCTTTGGAAAGGAATGAAGTACACAAACCTTATGTAGAGTATAATGACTCTCACTCTGACAGGGGCTTTGTCAACAGGGTAAGCGGGTTTTCTTCCTTCTTTCCTTCCTTCCTTCCTTCCTCCTTCCTTCCTTCCTTCCTTCCTTCCTTCCTTCCTTCCTTCCTTCCTTCCTTCCTTCCTCTCATTCTTTCTCTTTTTTTTTGCTTTTCTTTTTTTTTTTTAAACTGGATTTTAAAGCAGTTGGAAGTCAAATTTTTCTCCTTTTCTGAAGATGTTATTTAGTACCTAAACAAAAACAACACTAGCTTGTAAAACCACCCGGACAGCGTCAGACTCTGAAGTTTCGGGTGTAGGTGCGCAGCACCTTTGGGTAAAAATAGAAGGCGTATGGTAGGCACCACGCGTGTTGCTGCTTCTCACTGCCCTCAGATTCACTGCCCACATCAATAGGTCCTTGGCAGTGAAAATATTTCTACAGAACAGAGGCCAGTCATTAGCTGTGCTTACAATAGCAGGATAGCAAGGGAAGCTTTCAGTCATTCAACACACACACAGAATAAAGACACAAATAGACTGATGTCTGCTTTTAAAAATTTCGGTTCTTACCATTGTTTCTGGTCAAATTAAAAAAAGATAGCTCTTAGAAAGAGTATCCCATTTGAGACTATCATTTTACATTTAGACAGAAATGGTGAGAAAATGATATGTTATTCCTCTCTCAGGATTTCTTTTTCCTTGTGGTTTTTACTTTGTCTTCACTTATTTGGCTCCAGGGGCCCCCTCTTTCAGGTGCCAGGCCCCGGCATATTCACGCTTGGATGCGGATGGCCAGGCTGCTTCTTAGCAATGGACTTTGCCTTTGTTCCAGACCAGATGTGCTGTTTCTCCCTGGTAACAGTTTGCATTGTGGTACCTTATTACACGGTGCTCTGTGGAACTGGTGCCAAGGTGGCCTCCAATGAGCCAAGAGCAGCGCTGAATCAATGAGACAGCTGGCAGCCCCCCTAGGGAGGAAACGTTTTTACCTTTTTGATTCATGCAGTCTCCGCTAGTTCAGATCCAGGATGCCATGAATGATTTTTCTTAGCGACAGGTGAGAACAAAAAAGCTTTGTAAACCTAATTCAATAGAAGCTGGAGACTCGGTGTGCTATTGATTAAAAGGAGAAGACGATGAAGGGGAAGTGTACACACAGTCCAGTTGCATTTTCCCCGTAATCGACTTCTGTGCTTCTGGCTGTGTTGGAGCTGTCAGGTTTGCTGGGAGGAGAAGCTTGAAAATCAGGAGTATTGTGTTTATTAACCTAGGGTGAGGATTTTAATCATTTTTGTAAGATTGCATATTATCTTCAAAAACAAGATTACTCCTTTTTCATTTTTTAGCTATAAAATTCACTGATCTATTGCTAACTTTGCTAAAAATTTGAGGTGACTTCAATGGGCTTGTTCACATCATCCAGGCTTTAATGTTTGGGATTTGTTTATCTATTAGGGCTATGGGTTTAGGTAAAAATCACCCACATTTACACTCAAGCAAAGGATTACAACTCAGTTTGAGTTCTCGCCCTTGGTCCTACATGCCAGCACGCTTTTTGAGTGAGCAAGAACACTAGTCCTGCACTGCCTTGTGTCCAATTGCTCTGTAAAAGCAGGCCAGTTCTTGAGCCATTGTAATCAGAGGACCATTAGATGAGGTGGCACAGTACCTGAGAGCTCCAGTCCTGGTGTGGCTGAGAGGAAAAAATGTGACAGTAACAGAAGTCAGGGACCCTGAGGTATATCATCCCCATCAATCATGGCAGACATATTGGCAAAATGATGGATGACATCCAACCACTGACCTTGGTGGGTCAGCCTTTGTCACGCAAGTAACAGAATAAGTCAGAGCAGTGGGTCTACCTACCATCAAATAGGAGTGATAAGCTGTGACTGCAGCAGAGGGAAAACAAACATTAGTGTCAAATGTCGTCTGTATTTCTGAGCCAGGGGGAGTAGGTACCTTATTGTTTAACCATTGAATAGGATTGGGTATTTCAGGAAGGGGGAAAATCAGTGTTACAAGGTGTGCTTGTAGTATTATGAGTTTTTCTCTTAACTAAGATATTACTTAGAGAGTAGTGAGTCTGTAGAGTAGATATTCTCATAGGGTGAAAACTGTTATAACATGGATTACTTTAAACCTGAGTATTGGCTCATATACATGCAGTTCAGCATTCAGTTCGTGACAGATGGTTTGGCTTGGGTATAGACATAATTTAGTCTGGGATTTCTGGTGATTTTCCCTTGATGGTCTTAGAATTTATCTCTCAAACAGTCTCTCAAAGCTTCACAGTTATAAATGACCTATCCCAGGTCCCTTCTCTGAGTTTAAATATTACTTGATTGGTCATAGAAAGTCAGGAGAAAATTTTAATAATGAGCAGCAGGACATGTGGAGGGCTTGATGTCTACTGAGGACAAAAGAAACAGAGATTATGATCCACTTGCATTTCCTGGGAAAGTGAGGTTAGAATAGATTGAAGCAAGATCTACACATTTATTTTCCAGATGGCTTTATGCCATGTTGTGAGGAATTCAGTCAGCTTTATCGCTGAGATCCATATCCCTAAGCCAGTGGAATCACGAAAATCCTGTCTCATCTCTTTTGGAATCAATATTTAAAAAAAACAAGAGACCCAGATATCATGTGCTTGTCTCCCCTCAAAGCCAAAAACTCAGGTTAGTATCCTGAGGAGTCCAGTCAAGGGGAACCAATCAGGTGGTGTATTTACATTTAGGGGTCAGACCTTGCATATTTCCAATCCAGCCAATTCATGTTGGTATGCACTTTCCCCCAGACATCTTCTGTGTGCTTACCACTGTGCCAGTCATCAGTAAAAAGGTTAAGGCAAACAAATGAGACATTATTTATCATAGCAGGCTTTATAGACTTCAAGAGGTGGGTACAAGCTGAAAATGCATATGAAATCAAGAAGGACTTAGGAAGAAAAGGAGCAATATTATACGCATACTAGCTTTATTAAGGAAAGGAAATCTAGGGGTGTTTCAGAGTCAACCTTCCCTCTTTTGAGATTGGTATCAGGGAGGATGAACATATCTTCTCACAGATGACCTGATGATATAAGCTATTTGTCTGAACCAGAAGGACATTTCTTATATTCTCCAGCTCTTGCAATTGGAGCAGACACTGAGCAGGCAAAACATCTGGATCGATTGTGTTTGGCTGTGGGGACTGGTGTTTAGAGAGAGAAGATAGGGCATAAGTTCTGATGGTATTCTGGATGTGTTTCTTTCCTTTCTGGATGAAAGCCAAAGATGCTGCTAGACTGAAAACTGAGTTCTCTTGGTAATATTTCCCATTCTACTTGAATGCAGGATTTATAAGACATTGCTCTTTGGGTCTAGGTGTCATTTTGGGATCACATCATGATAGCTCTGTGTGTGTGTGCTGGGAGGGCAAAGTTGCAGAGCAGTTACTCAGCTGTGCTGGGGAAAGAAGCAATTACCAGAGCACATTTGAGCCCCGCTTGTCAGAGTGAGTTTCACTCGGGTACAAGGAAAGCATTAACTTGGGCAGTGTCTCTTTTTGAAGGCTTAATTTAGTTTTTTCTTCCCTTTAATTGTGCGATTTCAGTATTTTAACCACAATCCCTAGGCTGTAAGAACCTTTAAACAGCTCTTTATTATGAAGCAGGGCATGAGTTTTTGAAGAAGAATGAACAGGGACCTACATAATTTACAGGAAAACTGCACGATAGAATTTTTCTTTACAAAGAACATTGGGGTTACATTGGCACAAGCCAAATACCTTTTTAATGAATAGTCAGTAATCAGCAGCAGCTACAGTAAATGCTTGAGTTTTTTTTATCTTTTATGTGCTATGAGTCCATAAATTAAGCATCTGATTCTGATTGCTGTCATGAATACACACGCCTCTTGCTACCCACCCCCACTGCTCAGATCCCCTGCATCAGCTCATGCTCAGTTTAGAGCAGTGTGAAAAATGGAGGGCAAATCTCTTTTAATATGTTCAATTTCCATCCACTTTCAATGCTATAATGGAAAAAGAATGTTGACAATACACTCCACTTTCTTTTTTGGATCTAGATCACAGTTTGGGTTTTAAGACAGCAGTATTATGTTCTAGAATGTAAGAAAAAGAGTTTATACTCTTTTTTTTTTTATATTCAAGAGCCATTAAAATAAATTGAATTTGCCAAGGTGTCTTTTTTTTTTTAAGCAAAGCTTTATCTACATTGTAGGCTTTCAATTTTCTCATTCCTCTAAGATTTTGCACATGTTATTTTCATCACTTGGAATGTATCCTCCTTTTTTCTATTCTCTGCTTCTCAGTATTTCTAATTTTAACAAAACCCCAAACAAATGCTTCAGGAAATTATTCTTTTCTCATGTCATCTACCGCCAATCCTGTTCACTTATCTCTCAATTGTTCCTTAGCCTCTGTGAAGTTTATGTGAACAGATGGTTATTAATTTAAAACCAAGATCCTTTCTAAAAGTTTAAGAATATTTAAAAAAATCTAAACATATTTTCTAATTTCAACAATATTATATTTGGTAGTTATGGTTCCAGGCCAAGCAACAAAGGCTATTTATCCCAAAGTATGGATTAAGTACAAATATTTAAAAAGGAGCATCAGAAAATATTATTGTGATAGTGACAATAAGATAAAATATTAGAGCTTCATATGTGCCAGGTACTGTTTTAAGTCCCTCACAAATACTAATTCATTTACTTTTCACAATATTCATGTAAGGTAAATACTATGATTTTGCCTATTTTACAGAGGTAGAAACTGAGGCAGGCACAAGGAGGTATAAGTAATTTCTCAAATTTGTGGAGCTAAGTGGTAGAGCCCAGGCGCTTAACACAAAATCCTATGATTTTGACAGCAGTGTTAAGGAAAAAAGCCTATAATATAACTTTAGTAAGTATATTCAGAAAATAACTCTGGGACCCTTTTAAGTGCTTTGTAGATAACGAACGAGAAGGAAGAAAAAAACTTCATAAATATGGGCTATGTTAGTTTCCTCAAAGGCCCACTAGGTGGCAGTGTTGCATGCTACAGCTTTGTGGCTTAATCTGCTTAACCCGGGGCCTGGGGTTTGTAGGGGGAAGTGAAAGTGAGAAATATGTGTGGAGTGTTTATTATTCAGTTGTCATAAGTTGGAGGGTGACTTATTAATGGTTGTCACTTGCTGTTATCCTTAACTTTTTTTGAGCTTATATTCTCCCTTTAACTCAGTAAATTACAGTATTTTAGGACAGAGAATATTTTGTCTTTCCACAGCTCCTGCAGTTGAGTTTCTCATACTCGGAAAATGGCAGAAGTCATTCCTACAGAGTGCAGAAGCTAAACTTTGCCATGGGAGAAACACCTTCCTGATCAAGGTATTTCGTCAGCCAAGTAAGTTTCTTACTCCATCTCAAGTAGCAATCTAAACATTATATCCACTCAGTATTGTTAAATACATGTCATACAGCATTTGGAATTCTGATTATTACATAAGCACAGTGATTTTGTAGTTTAAGTGTGAAAAATATCCATTGTGTCATTCCATCAGCTGAAGAGAGTGACTTTTCCTGCTCTCTTTTGTATTTCACTGTTATTGCCTGAGGAGGGAGCAACACTGAATGGAGGAAACCCAAGAGAAAATTTGGGTAGAATGTAAATACTGTGGAGAGGTGAAGTGTTTAACTTTGCATTAGGTAAGCAGAATTTCAGCAAGTCAGGATCAGCAAATTTGTGCGATGTTCTGGTAAGCCACTTCCCGTCTGCAGCGCACTCATTAATTTTCGGAAGCCTGACAGAATGGCTAAAAGGATGATCAATTTCAAGTGTCACTCCTGGCATGTTTTTAGCCTTATGTAAAAGGAGTTCTTGACAAGGAACCCTGTTAGTGCCCTCAAAATGTCTCCTATTATTAAATATTGGGAATAAGCTGAAATAATGAAACTAGCTTTTTTTTGGTCATCAGAGTGGACGGTTTAGGAGATGATGAGATTAGTGTCTATTACTGACTATTAGGTAGGCCCACTTAAGCACTCAAACCAGCAAAACCTTGAGAGAAGTAGACACATTTCAGGAGAGCTACTTTTCTTTAATGGATTTGTTTGGAACAAATGGGATATCTCTACTCATTTTCCAACTGATTGCATAACATTGTTACCTAGCAGATAAAATCCTGTCTCTCTTCCTCCTCCTCCCTATCCGTTTTTATTCTAATATGTTGCTTTAATCCAGGGTAGGTAACTGGTGTCACTGGAGCCCCTGAGCTGTCCCTGAGGGAGTTTTAGGTGGCACTGGAGGTGTCTCTCTACAGAAGGACAGTGTCTTTCTCTCCTTGTGTTTGCTTCTCTCTTTCTCCTCACTCAGGTATTTTTTCCCTTCTTCCCTGGATGTCACATTTTTCTCCTTTTCCTTTTGATAACACTCTCTATCCTTAAATCTTTAGGCCAAATCATAGGCAGTGTTGGCCATTTTGATACCTGTTGGCAGTAAAGCATTTGCTGATGTTGGTCTTAATTCCCTTTATAATCTAATATTTGGTGAATTGATTTTATTTCCAATGTGCTTGGTGAAAAAAGGGGAGAAAGTTACTACAGATCCCAGGTGCAGAATCTCTACGGCAGAGATGTGGAAAATTCTAAGAAAGATACAGCCTTAAGGTCAGACAAACATTGCACGGCCCTGTATGTGGCTCGGTAGTGTGCAGGCACTCGTGTCTGAATGGCAGACAGGGGCCAGGTGGTTAAAGCAAGTGAGTGGCACAGACTTCGTAAGAATGGAGAAGAAGGAAAGAGCATGTAGGCCATGTCCTGTGGAAGAAAGAAAGACAGGGAGAAGGAAAGAAAGAAAGGAAAAGAAAAGAAAAGGTATTTGCAGGCCCAGAGTACCATAGGCAGCTTTTTTGTAACTCCTGCCATAAAGTAAATACTATGAGTTCTGGAAATAGAATATTGTAATTTTGTTACACCTGGGAATCTTAATGTTACCACAGTGTTCCGGCAGAACAGTTTGAGCACAGTTTTCTAGATGAATGTTCATCCACTCAATTAAAACTCTGTAACTCATCAGAATGTGAAATTCTGAACTAAGTTTGGAAACAATAAACTGACTAATTAAACAACGTCACCTACTGTTAAAATACAAAGAGTTATTAATTTATAAAGCTAATTGGATTGGAATCCAACTAAACTCAAACCAGAGTTACATTCTAATTGCTCTTTTACTTTAGAAAATATCAAAGACCACGAGATGATATTTTTATGGTGACAGTTCTTAACAATCCATGCAGGCCTTCAGTAGAAGCCTTTATGAGAGTAGTGGTATTTGAAAGAATAAAGTGTAACAGGTCAACTTTGTGGAATTGACTCAGAGTGCATTAGAGAAGGAATTTTTAAAGGCCTTTTAAAAGTATATATTCCATATATACTAATACCTAATAATCTCATTATATGTTTTTTTTAATTTTGTTTTCTGCAATGTTGTCTGAAATACAGATTTGACAAATTGAGTTGTTCTCAATACTTTGAAGCAGTTACGAATTGTTTCCTTTGTCTTAATAGAGCTGTCAGGCTGTTTATAATCATGTTGGCTTTGATGTCTATCAAGAATTGACACACAGAGAGAAAGTTGGGAGGCCTGTTTGACATGACACTCCCCCATAGATGCAAGGTGACTGACTTACCCAAGTGGAACAGCATGTAGAGACAGCGTGACATGAAGTAGAGGATGCTTGGTTTTCTAGTCCAGATGCCCATGGATGTTTGGGCATTGCACTGTGAACACTTCCTCTCAGATGTTTGTCTTCAAGGAGGGCCTCAGGTTGTGGGGGTTCTTCCTTTCATAACCTACGTTAAAATAACCTCAAACAGACCTGTGAGTCCTATCAGTTTTCCTCTTTGGTGAGTTTCCTCTAGCTGTTACCCAGCCTCCTGAAACTGTGGCCTGCCGAGTTTCTTGGGAGTCCTGAGCACACCCAGGTTCCCTGTTCCTAACATCCTGTCAGGAAGTGTCAACTGCAGCTTAATCCTCAATACCGAGGACTGTCAGAACGCTAATCCCCACCCACTGTGGGCTCTCAGTAAAATTAAATAACTCCCAGGAACGGTGCTGAGCCCTTACACCGGACTCTGGAGGTCTGCAGGTGTCAAGGTTAGTCCCCTGTGGCAGTGGGCTGGGGAATCCTGAAACCACCTGCCTTTTGGCCACAGCTGTGAGGAGCCAGGCTGTATGGGACATCCCCACTTTCCAGCTCAACACTGCTACTGGCCTTGAGCAGATGCCGCTCAGGGCGGGTGACTTTTACCTCCTTGGGTTCTGTCAGTTATGCATTCCACCTAATGACCTTTCCTTCATGTCTCTTTACTTGGTGCCCATTTATGGGTGTAAACAGTGTCTCATTATCAGTTCCCTCGCTTTGGGTTTTGCCAGCCTTGTGTCAGGCTACAGTCTGTCAGCAGCCTGTCACCTGCAGTTCAAAACCAATACTCCTGCTCATTTTGCCCACATACATCTTTCTCTCTGCCAGTGGACGGAGCCTCAGTGCCATGCTTAAGGTGCCGTTGTGTGGTACAAAGGAAGACAGGGCTAGGAGAGGCTCTGAACTCAGTCACCTGTCAAAGATTATGTCTTTATGAGGCAGTTTCACCCAGGCTTTCCTATTTGGCTTGTAGTTTTTCCCTACATGCCTCTCACCCTTCTTGTCACTTATCCACATGCCCCTCAGAGAGAACTGTGGTAGCTATTAAGTGGGATTTTAACTTGAACAACTGTAGGACTTGAAAGGTGAAGGTTGGTGGCAATACTGATGCAGTGAGTGGGAAGAATAGGCAATTGCAATTCACTTGCCACCCATACACCTCTGTGGGGAAGATGATAAACAATTGGCTTGAGAGAAACAGTCATAAGGCTCCTTTAAGGGTTTATACAAGAGAAGAAATAATCTGTTTTGTTTTGGGTAAGGCACATTGCTTCTGAAGCTGATTGGTCTTGTCATACGACTATACTTTCTTCTCTTCAAATGTTTCATTTCTCTCTCTCTTTTTTCTTACTAGATGTAGAAACCTACTTCCTACCTTAATGGCACTGAATTGAGTAAAGCTGCATTTCCTTGACAGTAAAAAAGTATGCACCATAGCATGTTGCAAGCCAATATGTGTGTGGTGTGCATATATTTCATCCCTGGACTTCTGTCTGAGCAATGAGTGAACACACACACACACACACACACACACACCTCCATAACAATCTCTTTTTCATATCTGCCTAGATAGGTAATGTCTTATGTAAATAAGTCTCTAATTAATTTTTATGACCTACACAGGCTTCTGCAATTCTTTTCCTCAGCACCATTGTGTACAGAGTTAGCATAATATTAAAGTTCTTTTAATAATTTTTATTCTTTACTCTGCTATCCTATTTCCAATCTGTAACACTTTAAAAATCTATTTTTTTCTTTTGAAACCCTTTTTCCCCTTAAACTGGAAAATTTTATAATTAGGTGGTGGGATAAAATCAGTAAAATAAAAAAAAGAATCTCTCAAGATTTAACTTCCTATGTGCTATCTTTGGATAGCGATTTGCAAGGTGCCTGAGAATGCATGGCCTGAGAAGTTGTTTGGACTGCACTTTTTTCAGTAATTGAAGTAATAGTTCATGTGTGGATGCAGATTATAAAGTTCTGTAATAGTTCCCATTTGTTCATATTTTTATCCTTGCTGCCAGCATCTGCTTTATTTTCTGACTGCATTTGTAAGTATTCTGTAGAAGCTGTATGAGAATTTAACCTTCTCTCTTCCAGAGGACAAGGGAATGCTAACAGATGAGGCTCTAATGGGGTCTTTTTGCATCTTCCCATTTTCCCACCAAACTGTGCATTTTATCCTGCTTCAGTGTTATGATTCACATGGAGTAAGGTATATGCACCAACAGGCATGTGCTTTTTACACCAAGAGGAGTTCTCACTGCTCATTGCAGAGAACTTCTTTTTAAAATTTCCTGGTAGTAGGATTTTTATTTTAGTCTGGAAACACAAGCATTCCTCTGGGTTCTTTTTGTGTGTGTGGAGCCAAAGCAAGTTTCTAGAAGTCAGAAGCTGTGCCTTCCCTTTGCTTTGTTACGGGCAAATTTTGGAGGTTTCTCATTACAGATTGTGCACTTGGCATCATCTTTACAGGAGCGACAGACCTTTCCATTTAGTTACAGTATGTGTTTCCGAAGACAAATTAAATCTTTTCTGCTGAGAGCAGAGAGATCTTTTTCTTCCCTCAACCAGAAAAGATCTAGTTAGCTTATGTTAATAACAGAATCCCCCATGTTATGGCATGACTTTCTCACCATGCATCTTCTGAAATACTCCTCATATGACTGGATGTAATCAGGAAGTGGGTAGTATGATTAAATAGTCCTAATTTATGTTGGGGCAACTTGGAGCTAGAAGCTTCAGAAAATATATGTAAGAACCTCTCATATTTCTGGTATTTTAATTAAACAGTTTAATATGCACATTTCCCCAGATTTTGATACCATACTCTACCCCCTAAATACCCACTAAATATTTTATGTTGTATTTACATTGACTTCTCATAATTGACCAATTCTAGATGAATTCCACACCAATTATCAGGAGAATAGTTAAAAGCATCCAGAGGGTGAGGTTGAAGCAAGGTCAAATTAGAGGCAAAGACCTGGTGTGATCATCCCCATACATGTCTTAGGTTAGGTGCCCCAGCAGCAGACCCCCGAGATGAGGATTAGCATAGGAGTGATTTGCTAAAGAAATGCCCCCTGGACAAACACAAAGGAGTGATGGAACCAAGGGTGTGATTCCATGCTAAGATCCAGAGGAGACTGACTTTGGTCTACCCCACAGGGAAATACTTGAGGCAAGAAAACTGGGCTTTTCTAACCCTGTACTCCATGAGCTAAATACTCTGAGGGTGAAGCAAGCTGACTCAGTAGCTTGAGGGCTGTATTCCACAGAAGAATAATAAGTATTATCCATTGAAGGTTAAGGCCCACTGCAGCCAGAAGAGGCCACAGAATCAGCAAGGGGCAAGTGGGCAGAGTATGGCACAACCGCGTGCTCTAAATCCTGTGAGAGCTGGTTTGGGCTTCATAGTATCACTTGGATGTTTCCTCAAAGGTGAATTATTTTCCCTTTAGTTAAGTCTACTAGGATACGAGTCCATTAGTAGGAAGCTTGAATGCTAAATAGAAGAGATATCCTGGAGCCCAATTCAATCTGCTTTTAAGAGTTGATTGTGCACATCTCTTCCTAACTCCTTGTTCAGGGATGCACTGGTAACTTGTCATCAGCTATGGTGGGAGTGTTCCCATATGGAAATTTGAAATTGCCACCGATCAGGGCTTTAATGGGGGGCGGGGTGGTAGGGAGGGAAGCTGGTAGTTACAGTGATTACCATCATAGCACCCTGATGCCAGGCAAAAATGTTAATAGAGAAAAGATATTACTAAAAGTGAACATTTATTCTATTAAATACACTAAATAATGTACACAGTAAATAACATTAAATAATGTATGTGAAAGCATTCTTAAGTGTGAAGTGCTATATAAATGTAATTCTTGAAATCACTTGTTGCAACATATGAGACTTATAACATTTCTCACCAGTGCCACTAAACTGGCAAAATACTGTAAAAATAATTGTGAAAAGGTGATTCTTCAGTTGTTCTGATATAACTGTTGCTGCTATTAGGCTAGAGCAATCCCAGAAGAGAGTTTAGTTATCACTTTCTTCTTCTTTTATTTCCTTTCCCCGAGATGTCTGGTTAATTGCATTATGACTCATGTCTTCTATTTTTGCTTCTCACATAGGTAGATATAAAATGTTTTATTGGGAGAGGTCACCACATAAACGTGTAATACTCTTTTCTGGTGGATATTGTGAGGAAAATAGACTAGTTCAATAGAAAGAAACCACAACAAAAAACCCAAGAATTTCTAGCCTGCCTGAATATTTTATTTTTTATTTTATTTTTTATTTTACTTATTTTATTTATTTTTAATTTTATTTATTTATTTGACAGAGAGAGACAGCAAGAGAGGGAATACAAGCAAGGGGAGTGAGAGAGGGAGAAGCAGGCCTCCCGCCAAGCAGGGAGACCGACGTGGGGCTCAATCCCAGAACTCCGGGATCATGACCTGAGCCAAAGGCAGACGCCCAACGACTGAGCCACCCAGGCACCCCTGCCTGAATATTTTAAAGGAACATTCTTCAAACTTTAAAAAAACCCAGCAATGATTTTTTTTTTTTAAGTGCTATGTTATGACACCTTGTTTGAGGGATGGGGGAGGTCACTTCAGTTCATTTAGCAGCCCCTAACATGCCATGACTAGTACCCAGGCACTGGGGAATGCAGTGAAGAAAACTGCCCTGAAAAGATTGATTCATAACCCCTCTCCCATTCCAGAAAGTCAATGAGTCCTATTTGATAGCTGAGATTTTGAAAGCTCAAGAATGGTAGACAGAATCATACCCTCCCTTCCAAAAGATGTTCACATCCTAATTCCTGAAACCTGTGAACATGTTACATAGCCAAAGGAGCTTTGCAGATAAGATTAGGCCAAGGATTTTGAGATGGGTAGATTATCCTGGATCATCTGGATTGGCCTAATGTAAATTACAAAGGTCCTTAAAAGAGAGAGGCAGGAGAAGGTGTGATGATGGAAGCAGAGGTCTGAGTGATTGGAAGCGGTGATGAACCAAGGAATGAGGTAGCCTGTAGAAGCTGGAAAAAAACAAGGAAGGAGATTCTCCCCCAGGGCCTCCAGAACGAGCACAGCCTGGCCAACATCTGTTTTAGACTACTGACCTTCATTCAGAACTGCAAGATAATAAATTTGTGTTGTTTTAAGCACTAAGTTCGTGATACTTTGTTACAGCAGCAATGGGAACAAACACACCAAGATTCTAGGCTCTAGTCTCTCCTCCAAAGGTACCCCTTGGGCCTCCTTTTTTATAGTGCTGTTTGGTGATTCCCATGAGCTAAGAAGGGACAGTAATAAATGCAGCTCCAGAGAGGGATGCTGCATGTGACTTTTAAGGAGCTTAAACTTTTCTGCATTGATTCATTTATCCCAACAGATTTTTTTTTTATTAGAAAGGATTTTATTCTAACTTAGCACACAAAAACATTAATAGTTTCTAATATATGAAGTCTTTTCAAATTATATTATCTTCCTGCTAACCTGATTTTTACAAGATAAGCATTTTCTATTATAAATGAATTAGGTATTCATTATAGAAAATTGGAAATAGAGGGAAAAAGAAAAAGCATCCATTTTCCCATTATCAGAGAAAACCATTCAACATTTTTTCTTCTAATGTTTTATGCACAGTTTTTATATTTATTGCACTTATTTAATAACATTTTGTGTCCTGCTATTTTTACTTAACACTATATAAATATTCACTGTATGCTTGTGAACTTATTGTAACTATAATTTTTTCTGTTCTCCAATTTGGATTCTTGAATAAACCCAAACGCAGTGAGGGGTTCTTGCATGCAAATGTAAAAAAAAAAAAAAATCAACTCTAGCTAATGGAAACAGAAAAGAATTATATTGAAAGGGTATTTGGTGACTTATGGAACTAATGGGCAGACTAGAGAATCAAGGGAGATGAGATGTAGCCAATATCATGCTGTTCAGGACACTTATGATCGTGGTTGTGGGGCTTTCGCTTCTGACTATACCATCTTTCAAAAATTGCCTCCAATACACAAAGAGGCCCAAGAAGCATTGTGCCAATCTTTGTGGTAGGGGTCTCCCTGCATAGCATAGTAACCTTGGAGAGAATATTCTGATATTGTCCTCTATAAAATTCCTTAAACAATCAGGTTTCTATATTTTTAAGGGATTTATATGCCACTTTGTGATATGTAGGTATCTTCCCAAGGTTTCTAGGATAACTTCTACCTTGATTTCCAAATCATATCAAGATATCATCCATACAAGGGACAAATATGATGTCTTGTGTAGAGATGTGATGTTCAAAAGTTTGTTTTATACCAAACTGTGGCATGGAGCTAGAGATTTCATTAGAATCTGAGGTGGGATGGATGGTAAAAATATACTGTGTTCCTTGCCAGATTATAGCAAACTGCTCTGGACTTTTCTGCTTTTAGTGATATATAGAGAGAAAGACACTTTTTAAAAATTAAAAGCTACATATTAGATACCCAAATCTGTTTGTTTGCTTCAGGAAGGACAGCACATATGGAACAGCACCTTCACGTAGAGCAACCAAATGATGAAGTGAACATGTTGTCACTACCTTAAATTCTCTAAGACCCTCATGTCTTCTGCACAGGCTAAACTGAAAGTTAAATGGAATTTTCCATGTATTTGTTCCACAAATATGTATTAAGTACCTAATGAGTGCCAGGTCTATTCTTTTTTTTTTTTTCCTTCCTTTTTTTTTTTTATTATGTTATGTTAATCACCATACATTACATCATTAGTTTTTGATGTAGTGTTCCATGATTCATTGTTTGCGTATAACACCCAGTGCTCCATGCAGAATGTGCCCTCTTTAATACCTATCACCAGGCTAACCCATCCCCCCACCCCCTTCCCCTCTAGAACCCTCAGTTTGTTTCTCAGTGTCCATAGTCTCTCATGGTTCGTCTCTCCCTCCGATTTCCCCCCTTCACTCTTCCCCTCCTGCTATCTTCTTCTTCTTCCTTTTTTTTTTTTTTAACATATAATGTATTATTTGTTTCAGAGGTACAGATCTGTGATTCAACAGTCTTACACAATTCACAGCGCTCGCCATAGCACATACTCTCCCCAATGTCTATCACCCTGAGTGCCAGGTCTATTCTAACCTCTGAGATTGCTAAGCAAACAAAAGAGTTAAAGGTTCCTGCCATCATGTAGCTTATATTCTCATGGGAATCACCTCATCTGCATTTTTCTGGTTTGGAGGAAGACACTCATCCCAGAGGATTTACTATTTGGGCAGAGAGGGAGGGTGCCAGGAGCTTCCAGGTAGCCCTTCCTGCTCTGCTGGCTCGCCCTTCCTTCCTTCCTTCCTTCCTTCCTTCCTTCCTTCCTTCCTTCCTTCCTTCCTTCCTTCCT
>NW_023270451.1:26141259-26212532 GCF_011800145.1 Mirounga leonina
CCTGGGATCATGACCTGAGCTGAAGGCAGACGCTTAACAACTGAGCCACCCAGGTGCCCCTCTACTGGCACTTTCTACATTTGTTTTCAACCTTGGTACCACCTTGAGGGACATTTTGAAAATTTGTGGGTGCATTTTTGATTGCTGAAGTGATTGATCAGTGCTACCAGATTTAGTGGACCAGGGCCAGGAATGTTAGTCACCCTGCAATGTGCAAGGCAGACATCCACAAGAGAGGATTGTCCTACTCCTGCACAAATTGCAAATGATACTCCAGATATTCTATAGCCTAAACTAATTACATCCTTCACAAAAATACTAATTATGTTTGGACAATTTTGATACTCTTTGAATTTTCCAGGAGTATAAACTGAAAGTTGATTTTACTTTCTTTCTTTGGAACTTTTTAAGGCTTGCACACAATTTTTCAAAATCACAACAATGGCAATACTGCTTCTGTCCCTTGAGTTACCAACATGACACACATATGTCAGTCTTCATTGGCAGCTGTAATATTCACAGGGATTCTATGTATGGGGCAAGCATCTAACTAATTCATTATGACTACTAATGTAATCATGAAATTGCATAATTATAAATTAATTTCCTTTTATTTATTCTTCATATTATAGGTAGGCCATTCTGTTGTTCTGTTTAAAACTATGTGTGTAGATTGGTTATATTTATGAATTTCATTCCAGGGAAGTAAAGCAGGCTTTTAAAAATGTTTCTCAAGTTTTATTGACTTGAGATTCACCACTTCTTTGGTTCCACAAATCAAGGAGCCAGGAAGGGGATTCTGTCAGCTGATGAGTGGGCAATGGTATACCCAAGATATAGGGAAATAACCCATGTTATTGCATTATTAATTGGGTTATTATGCCCATGATATTTTGGGAGTTCCAACAGGACTACTGTGATATTCTCTTTATTCAGAATTTATCTGTATTTATTGGAAGACCTACATAAGCCCCTATCTAACAGGTGAACTCCAGTGGTGCTCTGGGTAGCTAAGATTTGGAAGTTAGCTTTAGCATGTGACCAAAAGTCCCCAGTGCTACAGGTCCCCTTTGAAGGCCAGGGGGAGTGTTCACAGTGAATGCTTCTATTGAGTCCTCCTCAAGGACACCCTACTTCCCCTTTAGTTAAGAAGCTCTTCCCCATGAGGTGTTGGGATTGCTGACACTTGTGGCTCAGGTTAGGTCTCTCTTCACCAGCCTGGAGACTTACCATTTATACAAATTTAAGAAGCACTTTGGTGATCTGCTCATATATTTTGGTGCTATAGACTTCATGGTCAGTTGATCTCTGTCAAAGAGAAAAAATGCAAGTCAGCCACTCCAATTTTCACCCTGGCCCTCCTTTTGGTTTGTGGTAGCCTCTCTTGTGTCAGGTGGCCCACCAGTGCCCCTGAGTCTCTGTCATCTCAGGATCCTCCCATCCTCAGAGCATTCAGGGTCTCCATTTTGCTGCAGTGTCTCCCTCAATATCCTGACCTTAGGCAAGAACCATTTAAGTGCTCTTCTGAGACGCTGGCACTCTCCTCACCACATATTTCTCAAGGCCTTGGTGAATGGTGTTAGGACCATTCTTGAAGGACCTAGAGGATTGGTGGTAGATGAGTTGCACATGATTAATCCATTCCATTATTGTATTTCATGAGCTGTTTGCATCTATTCCTATTTATAGACCAAGTTATTTTTTTTACTTAGCATCTCAGCTTCATTTAATGTTGCCCACTGTCATGTCTAAGTTTCAGGAAAAGCCTCCAAATGCCAATTAAAACAGATTGTAACTGCTTGAATTAATTTCTCAAATCTAGACTCTCTAGCGAACATACTTGTGCTGAGTATACTTGTTTGAGCACCTTCAGAATTCTTTCCACACATATTCCCCAGACTTTTCTGACTTTAAATTGTGGAGTCCAGAAATTCTTTTGGTGTAGACTCCTTTTCTACAAGTGTTTGACTTCGTGATTGTATTCCCAAAACATGCTGGGATCTGACACTAGTTATAAAAGGTAGTGATAGCAAGAAGTGAGGGATAAAGAGAACTGGCTTTTCCTTGCAAAACAACTCTTTATATGAGGTTACTAGAGGGCCTTCACATACAGTAGGGACAGCTTCATCACACAAAGGTGGCAGTTGAAGGTTTAAAGTACTTTGAGTTCTCCAAATCTTCCCCATATGTACTAGTCAGCTTAGGTTACTGTAACACAATACCGTAGACTGAGTGTCTTAAACAACAGGAATTTATTTCTTACAGTTCTGGAGGCTGGAAATCTAAGATCAAAATGCTAGCTGATTTGGTTCCTGAGTGAGAGCTTTCTTCCTGGCTTGCAGACAGCTGCCTTCATGCTGTGTCCTCACACAGTAGAGAGACAGCGAGCTCTCTGGTGTCTCTTTCTATAAGGGCACTAATACCATCATGAAGACCCCACTCTCATGAATCATCTAAATTTACCTCCCTAAGGCCCCATCTACAAATACCATCATACTGGGGGTTAGAACTTCAACATATGAGTGTTGGAGGGAAATGATTCAGTCCGTAGTGCCATATATCCTCAGTGTAATTTTCAAAGTCCAATTACTTTCCAAAATTAATATCCTAATTTTCGCATATGACACAAGATGAGCATATGAATTTAAATGGTGTGATTCAGTAATTTCTAGGATAAACATTCTCAATTATTGTTGATTTCCAACTGTCACCTGGCTTTTTGTGTCACACTTTGAATATTCAAAATTCCAGGTGTGAGTGTCTAATTGATTGAGCCTGTGTTGTATGTAGGCATGTGCCCTCAAGTCACAAGGCCTTGAATTCTTTACCTCTTGGGATTTCCCTGAGATGGGAAGGATGTTCAGGTGCTGAAATCCCAATTGTTTTCTATAAAGATGTTCAGATATTTTTCTTCAATGTTCTTGCTATTTTAAATGACAATGATAAATAGCAAGGTTTTCAGTTATTTCCTGGATAGATTCTCTGAAGTAAAGTTTTGAGGGTGTTGAAGTTTTTGTAAAAAAATTTAGGATGTGTGGTATATACTGTCAGATTGGTTTCTAAAATTTTATACTAATTTATTCTTACTCCAGCAGTGTTTGAGTTGTTCTATTTCAGTGTATCATTTTCCCCACTGACCTAAGATATTTCCTTTTCTGTCAACAGTCCATTAATTTTTTCTTGAAAAAAAAAAAAAGACTTTGTGTCTTTTAAAGAAATTTAGTGGGGCGCCTGGATGGCTCAGTCAGTTAGGTGTTTGACTCTTGATTTCAGCTCAGATCATGATCTCAGGGTCATGAGAGATTGAGCCTGGAGTCGGGCTCTGTGCTGGGAGTGGAGCCTGCTTAAGATTTTTTCTCTTATTCTCCCCCTGCCCATCCTCCTCTTCTCTCCCCTCCGCCCCAGGCATGATCTCTCTTTCTCTCTTAAAAAAAAAAAAAAAAAAAAAAGCTTAAAGAAACTTAGCATTTCCCATGCCAAAAAAAGAGAAAAAGAAGAACAAAACAAAACAAAAACCCTCCTCAAGCCAAATAACATTCATGTAAATTTACTCTTGGAAGAGCTACTCACAGCATCAGACCAATTTAGATATTTCTAGATTTTCCAGATTTAGCCAAGGTACACCCTTGCCATCCCTTTATGTCTTACTTGGTGCCCTTATTTTTCTTATGATGATTAAAAATTCTGAAACGTGCTTTCTTTTGGATTACATGTTTTTTGGCTCTGAGGAAATACCTCTCTTAGCCAATACTGGGAGTACCTGCTAGGTGACTGCTCTATATACAATATCATGAAAGACATAGCAATGGATGAAGATGCTGATTGGATTCAGTAACAGGAAGGCTTTTCATTTCCAGATGTTTTTTTATAATCCTGTTTTCATCAAGATCTTTGTTCATCTATGTATGGTGGACTTGGCCATTTCCCTTAAACCTGTGTCCAGGGCTTAAACTGTCAAAGCCCTTTATAAAATCCATCAGTGAAACTCTCCAGCCCAATAGTACACTTTCCCCTCTGGACTCATTCTCTATTACGCTTCTGCTGGTTCATTATGCCCTTCTTTTCTCCAACACATCTCCACCTGTCAGCCCCACCCTTTTTAGGGCAGCTCCTCAGTGTTTCCAAGAAAATGAATAGAAGTTCCTTATGAAGCATATTTGATTATATTTTTTGTTGACTATTAACCTTTTCTTTGAAGAATTGAAACACAATTCCCACTGTGGGGGACTTTCATGCACTGTGTGTCTGACCTACCACATCAGTTTGTTTTGTGTACAGCATAATGATTCAATCTTTGTATATATTGTGAAATGACCACCACAATAAATCTAGTTAACAACTGCCACCATACTTGGTTATGCAGTTTTTCTCTTGTGATGAAAACTTTGGAGGTTTACTCTCTTAGCAACTTTCAAACATGCAGTACAGTATTATTGTCTGTAGTTCCCATGCTGTATATTACATCCTCATGACTTTTATAACTGGACCTTTTGTTTCCCTTCATCCATTTTGCCCACACCCCACCTCCCACATCTGGCAACCACCAAGAAATAAGTGTTGGTGAGGATGTGGAGCAAAGGGAACCCTTGTGCACTGTTGGTGGGAATGTATACTGGTGCAGCCACTTTAGAAGACCGTATGGAGGTTCCCCCAAAAAATTAAAAAAAGAATTGCTATATGATCAAGTAATCCACTTCAGAGTATGTATCTGAAGAAAATGGAATGAAATGAAAATGAAAACACTAACTTGAGGGACGCCTGGGTGGCTCAGTCGTTAAGCGTCTGCCTTCGGCTCAGGTCATGGTCCCGGGGTCCTGGGATCAAGCCCAAATCGGGCTCCCTGCTCGGCAGGAAGCCTGCTTCTCCCTCTCCCACTCCCCCTGCTTGTGTTCCCTCTCTAGCTGTCTCTCTCTCTCTGTTGAAAAATAAATAAAATCTTTAAAAAAAAAAAAACCACACACTAACTTGAAAAGATATACACACCCCCATGTTGATGGCAGTGTTATTTATAATAGCCAAGACATGGAAGCAATGTAAGTGTTCACCAGTGAATGAATGGATAAAGAAAATGTGGACTATATAAGTATGCCAGACAGAGAAAGACAAATACTGTTTGATCTCATTTTTCTCTTATTCTGTATTGAAAGTTTTTCTGAATATATAATTGAAAGCTGAAAATACTGTTTTCTCAGAATTTGAGAAAATGTTTGATGGCAAGAATTTCCTGGGCAAGCTCTTTCTTTCTAAACCTGGAACTGTAATTGGAGAGATAGAAAGTTTGAATCAGAATCTCTTGGTATGAAAACAAAGAATCTGTATTTTTAATAAGAATTCCATATTTTTATTATTTTTGTTTTGTCTTTAGCCAAAACTACTTCACTCTATATTTTACTTTTCTGGACTTATTTTCACAGTTCCATTTCATGGAAAAAATTGTTGGTTTATTGTTTTAACAAACATTTCTTCACTGAAAATCAACTTTGAATTATAAACTGATACAAAGAAGAGCCAAGGTCCCTGCTTGCAAGGAATGAACACTCAGAAGGGGGAGACAGACAAGTAAACAATTGCATGCAGCTTGAGAAGGACTATATTAGAGGAGGATACCCAGGAGAGATGTCAGTTCAGCCTGGGGATTGGGTGGGCCTTCCTGCAAGTAGGAACACCTGCACAGGCAAAGACTGAGGGCACCAGTGTCTGTGGTTTCTGCTCTGTGTGCACATGCATGCCTCTCTCTCTTTGTGCTAATCTGACTTTAGCCATGTTCTCTTTACTATTTTCAATTCTACAAGTTAAATCTCATTTGTTTCTTGCATCCCTCACCATCTCCTTTTACCCTCCCCATTTATTTGTTTATTCGCTTATATTTTATTTATTTTAATTAAATTTCTTGTAAATGTGGGCCAGAAGTGTTTATTGCAGAAATCTGGCCAAGGTTCCAGTTGGGCAGCCCCAGTGGGGTTGGACTTAGCCCCCCTTCATCTTTTTAATTAAACCATTCTGAGTTGCCAAACTCCATTGGCCTTGACCTGCCAGATTTCTCGTCTCCATTGGCCTTGACCTGCCAGATTTCTCGTCCCAACCACTTATTCCTTCTGCCTCTATTTCCTTATGCTGCTCCTTTGTTCTTGTATAACATGGACTAGAAAATGGATTTGTTCCTTCAGGATCCCTGCATTCCCACAGCCTGTTCTGTGGGCCCATCAGTGACTGAAAGACTATTTCTGACATTGAATGAGGAGGTATGATTTGTCCAAGACATGTACAATGATTTCTCTCCACTCCCTACTCAGGAGCAGGTGGTTTGCCACAGTTCTGACATCAAGTTCTCCCTAACTACATGCTGCCTCATTTGGATGAGTGAAGGTTGGATACTGCCAACCCTCTGGAAAGACTTAAAAGACTTTGTTCATAAAGTATCTCTGGATTGAGTCTCTTGGAGCGTGTGAGAGTAATTTGGGTTCATTTTTGAGTCAGTTACTGCCTTCTCCAGGGTGTTCTTAGCCCAGTGACAAATTATCTACTGATTGGGCCTCTTTGTCCCTTCTTTCTCTTTTAGAAACCGTATACATCTCAATTTTCTTCACATTTTCTTCCTTTAAGGTGGGCTTCGAGGTAGGGCAAATGTAAGATATTGAAACATTGAATATTTGGGAGGATTTGGGCTAAGGGAAGATTCAAATATTGTCAGGAAGGGGCCTTCACTAGTGTGCTGGGAACCTGTATAGGACACCTCTTCCAAACCACTTTACATCCTCTCAGCCATGTTTCAGTGACTGGTTCTGTGCGTCATTCAGGTAGCTTCTCACAGGTGTCATCTGTTAACACCTCACCTCAGGTGCTAACATCTATCTTCCTTCCTGCTCCCGAGCTTTTCTAGCGCCAAAACCTTGACCTCCACACATGTGCATCCTGAAAGTGCATCTGTGGAGTCATCCGTGACCACTGGAAACAGAAGCCAATGGATAAAGTACATCGGCCTCTCTTTTGTTTCCTGGGTGAACAGTTCTGACATTTCCTAAGGCTGCTCAGAAGGTTACAGCAGGATCCAGCACAAGGCACATATAGCAGGGGCAAACTGTAATGCATCTTTGTATTATTCTTTCCTCTTTCTCTGTTTCACTCTCATTGATTCCTCACTGCTGTTCCATGAATCATATTCCGTAAAGAAACTACCTGTGCTTAAGACTTTATATCAGTCTTTGCTTTCAGGGGAAACTCAAATGGTGACATCAGGATTGAGGGGCAGAAATCCAGCTTACACTGTTCACCAAAACTTAGGGCTTGTTGCAGGGCTTCATCTGTCCAAAGGAAGGGACAGTCTTTTCCTTCTACAAAAGTGTTATCTGCTTGCCAATCCCTGCATTAGGGATCTTTCTAGAGGAGGGAGCCTATTCTAATTTGTCTGCTGAGAGGGGGGAGCCTTTAAAGATTTATAGGCTAGTACTGGCTCTCATTTCAAATCAGGTTATCTGATGAAGTGATTGGCCAAGATTCAGTTCACACTAAAAATCCAAAAGTATTTTTCAGATGTTGGGCAAGGGTGGGGGTGGGCAGAGGGAAGAAGGGAGACTGAGATGGATAGTGATTGAGAGGTGGTGGTGGAGGAGGTGGAGGAGGGTAGGGTGGCTAATGTACTAATGATGGACCTAGTTGACATACCTAGTCATGAGCCTGGCTTCATTCTCAGGTCATTTTTATAATTCCACATGGGCTGAGCTTTTTTTTTTTTTTTTAAAGATTTTATTTATTTATTTGACAGACACAGCGGGAGAGGGAACACAAGCAGGGGGAGTGGGAGAGGGAGAAGCAGGCTCCCCGCAGAGCAGGGAGCCCGATGTGGGACTCGATCCCAGGACCCTGGGATCATGACCTGAGCCGAAGGCAGTCGCTTAACCAACTGAGCCACCCAGGCGCCCTGGGCTGAGCTTTTTAATGGGTGTAAAAATGCTCTGGAATGCTCAAACACACTGATTGACATTTTGATCATTCCTTCTCTACCAAGGCTTCCTAACTGGGTCCTTAAATTGTACCCCAAATTTAGACAGTATGGAATTATGTGCATTATTTTTTGAGGGACGTCTTTAACATCAATAAAATTCTCAAAAGGATCCAAGACCCAAGGCAGGTTAAAAACCAGAGTAGATAAGGGACCTGGCCTCCTCCCTCGGAGTCTCTACAGTCCAGACACATGTGTGTCTTATTCCACTGCCTGTATCCCAGCATGCCCTGTGGCTCCTGGAGCTCTGACTGATGCACTCCCACGGACCAAACACCCTCCCAGCTCTCAAGAACACCACTTCACATGACTAAAGTGGGTAAGGTGATTCTTCCCTTTCTACTGAATTGGTCTTCAAAAATTTTTGCTTGCATTTTTCCAAAAAATTTTGAAAAATTATTTGCAACCTCACATCTAAAAATGGATATATAAAATTTTTATCAATTTTAAATATTTGCAGAAGATGTATAATCTGGTATATTGTATACCCTTTAAATATATTTGAATCAAAACTTTAGAGCTGCTAAGCTCATTCAGTAGATTCAAGTGTCTGACATATCATTTAATTAGCAAAGTCAGTCCTTGCAGTTGAACTTTTCAGCCAGATCAAAGTTATTTTCGACAAGAAAAAATGTTAGACTTTAATTCTTGAAAAATTCAAATCAATACATTACCACATTCCTGTGATAACCTTTTTAGTTCTGAATTAAAATTCTTAGGTTGGTAAGTTTATAGGAGTAATTAAGGAAGTAGGTGGGGGAGAGAGACAGAGATTTGCTACAGGTTAAAAAAGTTTTAGCTCTGGTCATTATTCCTTCCTGTACTCTCTTTGCTCTCCCTCAGAAGCATTTCAGATTTGTCCCCTGGTGTGCTTTGTAGATGGTGTTACACCCCAGGGCAACTGACCACAGCAAAATGAAGTATGGGGAAGAAGTGTTTTCTTTTGTCAAGTGGGGAGAAGGGTTGTTGTGAAGGGAAGAAGGTAAAAAGAAAATGGTCAGAAGGAGAAGCATTCTCAAGCATGTCAATTAAAACATTTTTTATGTTGAAGTAATTTCAGATTTATAGCCGAGTGGCAGAAGTAGTCCAGAGAGGTTCCCTGTGCCCTTCACCCTGCATAAGAATGCTGAGCTCTCTTCCTAGCCGTGCCTGTAGCTGCAGAGTCCTATCTCACTATGGCCTTCAGATCTGCTTTGAAGGGGAGAAAGCTAGAGGATCTGTCAGTCCTGCCAGGAAACTAGGGCATCCTTGTTCGCAACAGAGAATGGGTGGCTTGTGGCCTGCCACTGTTTTTGGGCCAAGTCAGACAAGCAAATCTCCTCCTCATAGAAGCACATCTTGAAGTTAATAGCCTGGATCTATCCTAAACCAATAATTGACCTCTAAGCACCTGCTGTTATGCCCTACTGCTACCTTATTTTTTTTTTTTAAGATTTTTAAAAATTTATTTGAGAGAGACACAGCAAGAGAGGGAACACAAGCAGGGGGAGTGGGAGAGGGAGAAGCAGGCTTCCTGCGGAGCCCGATGCCGGGCTTGATCCCAGAACCCCGGGATCACGTCCTGAGCCGAAGGCAGATGCCCAATGACTGAGCCACCCAGGCATCCCGCACTACTGCTACCTTGAGAGCAGATCACTACTCTGTAAACCAGCCACCACCAAAAAGGGAGCAAAGGAAAGGAAGGATTGCTTTAGCCATTGGGTATATTGGGTAATACTAAATCTTTCCCTAAGCCACTTAATCTCAGAGCAAGCATACCATTAAGGTTAAACCTTATGTAATTTCTCATTTTACTATCACCTTCACTCTAATTCCTGGCTTCTTGTCTCTTAGAGTAAATGGTTTCTACAAGTTTATAAGCATTATTACAACTTTTTACAAAATATTTATTTATTTATTTGAGAGAGAGCAAGAATGAGGGAAGGGGCAGAGGAAGAGAGAGAATCTCAGGCCAACTCTTTGCTGAGTGAGGGTGGAGCCAAAACTGAGAGTTGGTCGCCTAACCGACTGAGCCACCCAGGCGCCCCAGTATTATTATTTCTGATGAAAATAAAGGTGTTTCTTTCTTCGAAACAACAACAAACAAATCTTGCTTCTGCTGATGTTAACATCTCACACAACCATGGTGTATTTATCAAACCTGAGAAATTAACATTGGTATTGACATTATAGATTGGTACACATTTCACCAGTTTTTCCTTGTGTCTTCTCAAACTCTTCAGTCTGTGATGGTGTTTGGTGTTTTCTTGTCTTTCATGACCTTGACACTTTGGAAGCACACTTGTCAGATATTTTGTAGACTGTTTGTCAGTTTGGGTCTGTCTCATGGTTACACGAGGGTTATGCATTTTTAGGAAGAACATCCCAGAGGTGAAATGCTCTCATTGCATTATATCAGGGGTGCATGATATCAACATGGCTTATTATGGGTGATGTTAATCTTGATCACTTGGATAAGTGTTGTATGCCAGTTTCTCCACAGAAAAGTTATTCTTTTTCCCTTTCCATTTTTTATTTGATGGAATCACTAAGTATAGCTCACACTCAAGGGGGGAGAAATTAAGCTCCACTTCCTGGAGGGAGGAGTATCAGAGAATGTGGATATATGTTAAAACCACCACAGTAATTACTACATATTTTGGGAAAGATTCTTTGAGGCTATTCAGCGATCCTGTTTCTCATTAAAGTTGGCCCACTAATTTTAGCTTGCATCAGTGGATCTTATCCACAGTGATTATTGCTGTGGCATTCTGATGGTGATTTTCTTTTTCACTCATTTCTTCTTGGCTTCACTCATATCCAAGCAACTATATAAGGAAAACTTGTCCTTCTCCATTTATTTATTTATTCAGTCATTTGTTTATGTCACAACAGAATCATGGATATTTAATTTTATTCTTTGGATGATAAACCGATATTATTGTTGTGTATTTTGTTGCTTAATTTCTAGCTAAGCAAATAAGTTTTAAGAAAGAATATAAGTGGAAGTTGAAGACCTAAAAATGGATTTCCTTAAAGCTATCTATATCCACTTATGCTATGGAAGTTCTTATGTGTTGAACATTATTATAAGGCTTAAAGAAATAATGTGTCTAGTGTAGTGTAAATACCTGAGACATGGGGTGCCTGGGTGGCTCAGTCATTAGGCGTCTGACTTCGGCTCAGGTCATGATCCCAGGGTCCTGGGATCGAGCCCCGCATCGGGCTCCCTGCTCCGCGGGAAGCCCGCTTCTCCCTCTCCCACTTGCCCTGCTTGTGTTCCTTCTCTCGCTGTGTCTCTCTCTGTCAAATAAATTAAAAAAAAAAAAATCTAAAAAAAAAATAAATAAATACCTGAGACATAAGTTTTATGAGATGCTAGAGCAGAGACTATATGTTTACAAGCTATGTTATATGTGATAGCTACCGTGCTTTAGTAGAAATAAGAACAATAGCAGATCAAAGCTGGCAAAGAAAAATGAAGCCCGCTAACTAAATGCTATGAATTAACCCCATTTGTTTGTTCATAAGATTCCTTAAAGCTAATCGAGCTCAACTCTGTAATTAATTAAATGGCATTTCACTCCATGAATGCGTGCTCTGAACCTTTTAGCCTCTGTTGCAGGAAATCTCTGCATCTTTGCCTGGTATCTTCATGGTTCCTCTCTTCCAAATTTGTTGCAGTAGCAATTTCCTGCTTCACTGCTCTTCCCTATAAAACAAGCTGTAAGGTCTCATGGTCTTACAGCAGAGTTGAGTAACGGTACTTCCATTTCTCTTTATAAAAATCAGCCTTCTTTTTTTTTGCCTGGTGCCTGCCTTAGTACGGTCATTCAGGCTTTGAGGATATTTAAATGGGAGCAAAGGAATCCAAGAAAACCATCCCATCAGCAGATGATAGCTCAGCTTCCCTGTAATGTCTCTTGACCCTGCACTGCCTACACATGCCCCTGATCTACACTATGAGAAATGTCTGAGATCGGTGGCTGAGACTGAGTAGACAAATAAAGTAACTGAGGGAGCATTTTGGCTATGCTTAGCTTTCACCCTGAATACTGGGAGCTTGAGGAAAATGTCAGCCTTGAAGGTGGGTATTGTTGCCACTTTTTTCTTTTTAAAATTGTTGCAGCATTCCTCATTGAAAGAAGACATTGCCTGATCTTCTCAGAAAGGGATAAGATAATTAAATTTTTACCCAGTATAGAACACAGGCTGAACAGGGATCCTTTGAATGAGATTTGGATTAAAGTCTTCAGTAAGTGCATGCCTTGCCTAACACCACCAAATTGACATGTGTACACCTATTTAAGTAATTTTCAACATTTTTGAATATGAAGAAATGTTTTTAACATCCCCTAATCTCTTAAGTCTTCATAATAGGAGTTGTATTTTTAGGATCTTTTGAGAAAACACTTGAAGACAAAGTTATTATGAATTTAGCAATGTTCTGAAATAAATTTGTATTTTTCACCACAATATATACATACTTTGGTAAAATAGTCATCTGTGTTTATATGACACATAATATTTATTCAATCTATAAATAACCCTTGGTTCACATACTGATTCTGGGACTCCTCATGATAAGCTTGGGGTCAGGATCAGAGCATGATAGTCCAGCAACTACAGTTAAAAACAAAAGTTGATTTATTTAACCGGTATTACCAAGAGTTCTTACTTAATTAAGGATGGTAAGCAAAATAAGATTAAGCCTGAAGGACAGAAGCATATTCTCTGAGAAAATTTACTGGTAAGAACAATATGTTACAATATCAAGTGACACACACACTTTTTCAGTGTTTAATCAGAATCCTATCAGAGAGTTTAACTCTTTTTGGAATCACTTGGTACCTGGAAGTTGGGGCTGAGTAAATTAAATTGTATTTGGTCATGATAAGAACAAGACTCATATGGCCATTTGTAGATTGCTCTGAAACAATAATATTAAAATGTGACAGTGAAACAACCACTCTGATAATATTAGAATTAAACTAGTACAATTTCCTATGATAGCAATTTGGCAAAATGCATTGAAAACTTAAACATTTTGGCCCAGTAATTCTATCTCTTGGAGATATGAAATGAATTTCAGGGTTTTTTATGTTGATAAGGAATATAAAACTTGTCTACACTTCCAACAATAGAGACATAGTTAAGCCGATAATGATCTGTTGACTGGATGGAACATTAAGTCGTCATTAAAAGTATATTTACAAAGTATACATTAGGTATAGAAACACAAAAATGTTATTTGAGAAGAAAACAGTGTACCAAACTATACATATAATAGGACTATATAAATAAAATTTCCCAGGTTTTTATAATAAACCTGAACGTCTTTTATAATGAAAACTCAGTATGTTTGTTTATTTTCAAACTATATATTACAAACTAGTTTTCTCCTTTTTTATAATATTGGAAGCAATATGCAAAGTAGCAAGATCATTTGCTTTCTAAACACACAGAGTTGGGTTAACATTCCAGTTCCAGGCTTGGTAGATATGTGACCTTGGGCAAGTAATTTAAAAGCTCTAATTTTAGTCTCCTTATTTATATATTGGATTGTTATGAAGACAAGATATAAATGTACATATGTAAAGTGTGATGTAATGTAAAAAATGGTAGCTATTTGGGTTAAAAATTCAGAAACTGCTATGCGTGTGTGTGTGTGGGGGGGGGAATTGAACAAATGAAGAAGAAATGGATGGTGGATGATGGGAGGCAGGTTTCTTACTGTTGAAGAGGGAAGTTACAGATAAATAGGGAGGGGGCATGGGAAGCTAGAATGAACTGGATCAGAGACAGAATCATCAGTATGAAATCTTGTTTAACTTAAGATAGATAAATGTGGATAGATACAGAAATAACTATAGCTATGTATAACCCATACATACATTTATTTTTCTAGTTTTGTCTGCTGAGAGGGCATAGAAGCAGTAACACCCCAGGAACAACACACATACTCAGAACATAGATCTTGTTTCTTTTCTTTTCTTTTTTTTTTTTTAAAGATTTTATTTATTTATTTGACAGGGAGAGACAGCCAGAGAGAGAACACAAGCAGGGTAAGTGGGAGAGAGAGAAGCAGGCTTCCCGCGGAGCAGGGAGCCCGATGCGGGGCTCGATCCCAGGACCCTGGGATCATGACCTGAGCCGAAGGCAGACGCTTAACGACTGAGCCACCCAGGTGCCCCAGATCTTGTTTCTTATACTATATTTTTCTAATAAAAAGGAATCAGGGCTTTGTGGAGGGATGGCTCATTCTAGAGTCAGGATAGGGAAAATAGAAAATGAGCCTGGACCCAGTGACTTCCATCTCATCAAAGAAGGAATTAAACCCATGTGGGAGGATGATGCAAATAAAAATGGTGGCAAGTGGATTATTCGGCTATGGAAAGGCTTGGCATCCTGTTGCTGGGAGAACCTTACCCTGGCCATGTCGGGGGAAGAGTTTCTGGTTGGGGAGATCTGTGGGGCTGTGGTCTCTGGTTTCAGGAGGACATTTTTTCAATATAGAGTAAGACTGCCAGTGACCACGCAACCACAGCCCCAATCCGAGATATGCTTTGGCAAGTGCTTAACCTCCCTCCCAACACCATTACAGAGTACAAAAACCCACACCGACAGCATCTAAATGCCAGGCAGGCTGGGCCCCCAAGGCTCCTTTTTCAAAACCTCTGGAAACCGCGGGTGAATGTGCCATGACCCTCTCCCTCTCTGGATGGCATCATCATTGAAGCTGGCATCGTTGGAGTCTCTCGTTCTCTTGGTGTGCTACCTGGAAGACCCTTCTGTCCTGGACAAGAGGAACTGGAAGAGCATTTTATGTTGTTGTTGTTTTTTCTTAAGATTTTATTTATTTATTTATTTGAGAGAGAGAGAGAGAAACAGCATGAGAGCGGAGAGGGTCAGAGGGAGAAGCAGGCTCCCCGCCGAGCCGGGAGCCCAATGTGGGACTCGATCCCAGGACTCCGGGACCATGACCTGAGCCGAAGGCAGTCGCCCAACCAACTGAGCCACCCAGGCGCCCGAGCATTTTATGTTTTAAGAACAGGCTGACATGCAGCAGCTACAACAACAGCTGAGATCACTTAATAAATGGTGCTAAACAGGAAAAAAAAAAAAATAGAAAATGAGCCTGGAGCATCTCGTAGTGTCAGAAAGTAAGAAATGCTCAAAAAACAAAGAGATAAGACCATGTGTAAGTAACACAGGAGCCAACCTGAAAGCGTTCCCCCATGGCCAAAGCTGGAAGAGTTTGAGCAACAAAATGAGTAATGGAAATACTGGATTTTCATCTGATGAGTAAAATAAATATTTATGAGTCCATACTGATATAAATGATCGAATGAATAAACAAATAGGGAGAAGAGACACATCTTTACAAAAGAACTGCAAATAATTTATGTAGATATTACCGCCTCCAGGAGGTGGAGCTCAATTGCTCCCACCCCTGAGTGTGGGCTGTGCATTGACTTGTTTTCAAAGAGTTGTGTATGGGAAGGGGAGGAAAGTGTAACTTTACATGGAGAAATCTGACAAAGACTGCTACAGCCAGGTGATCAGTGTTAATATCAGTAGTCATAAGTCATGTTGATGACATGTGCTTGATATAATGTGATTAAACATGACACTTTACCTCCATGGGTCTTTCTCTCCCAAACCCATAACCACAGTCTATTTATGAGGAAAACAGACCAATTTAAATAGAAGGACATTTTACAATATACCTCAAAATATATCCTCAAAATTGCCAAGGTCACCAAAAACAAGTGAAATCTGAGAAACTATTACAGTCAAGAGGTGCCTAAGGACACATGACAACTAAATATCACCTGGTATCCTGAACGGGATCCTGGAACAGAAAAAGGACGCTAGTGGAGAAGCTAGAGAAATCTGAACAAAGTGTGTTTAGTTCATAGGAATGCAACAATGTCCTTTAGTTGTGACAAATGTACTGTAGCAATGTATCTTGGCTGCACCCTAGCAAGAGGTCACAAAGTGCCTTCTTGAACCTTCGAATGCACAGATGGAGGAAGCCTGTTCTAGCTTTGGTCAGCTCTGAAGATTAGATTATTCACTCTTCATTCTGATTCATCCATTCAATGAAGGCCCCATGCTAGGGCATTAAAGTACATTGGTGAAGAAAATGAACGTGGTCTCTCCTTTCCAGGGTTGACAGGAAAGTGCATCCCTGCAATGAGCAGACGTCTATTTCCACGTAATATTTACTTAGTGATCCTGGTTCTACCAGTTTTGGTGCCACAAGGTATATAGAAAATCTCTCTTGCTCAAAATAATTTTCAAATTTAGGAAAGCAATGACCATACCTCCTCTGGGCTTCCTCTAGGCAAAAATACCCTCTTTCCCTTCAGTATTTCCTCAAAGATATATTTTTGGTTTCTCTTTAAATTCTGTTTGTCTTTCAGTCTTTCCATGTTCTTCTTGGGGGATAGAGTTCAGAATAATTTTAACCACTACTATTTACCTGTTCTTCTCACCGCACGACATACTTTCTTGGACTGTTTGTTTTTTTATAAACCCCACAGTTGATATTATTACCTTATGTTACCAATGAGAAACTGATATAGTGGTCAGGGACATTAATTCATTCTGCAAATGTTTAAGGAACTACTTTGTATCAGGCCTTCCTCAAAGGGATGGAGATAAAATAGTGAATGAGGCAGATTATGTCCTCACCTAAATGGAGTTTATTATTTGAGAGCAGGAGTTAACGAACTGTCACCCATGGGCCAAACTCAGCACCAGCCACCTGTTTTTGTAAATAAAGTTCTATTGGAACACAGCCACACCCATTCATTTACATATTGTCAGTGGCTCCTTTCCCTTGTGATAGCAGAGTTGAGAAGTTGTGACAGAGACCCATATGACCCACAACTCCAAAAATATTTACTAATTGGCCCCTTAACGAAAGTTTGCTCACCCATGTCCTAGAAGTTTGAGCATATGGGAAATGGCGGTTAGGCATTGAAGAAGATAGAGAAAAGTGAACTACAGAGTTCTGTATGTCAGATGGTGATGGATGCAGTGCAGAACGATGAAGCAGTAACAGGAGACAGGGAGTGCGGCAGTGGGATATGCGGGTGTATGTGGTGTCATTTAGGATGGAGAGGGGGACTCTCGGAAATGGTGACCTGGGAATAGACTGGGAACTGCAAAGACCCTGAGGCTCGGGAGGGTGTCCCTAAGTTTGAGAAGAGAATCTGAGGGAGGAGATGAGGTCTGAGAAGACAGGGTCTGGAGAGGAAGTGGTGCTGGGTCTGCATGGCTTGGGGGCATTTTACTTCACTGGCTTTCCTGCTGGCTGACGTGAGAAGTCACGAGAGGATTGGGGAGTGAGGTGATAGAACCTTCAGTGCTGCTGCGGGGGCTGCACTGAGGACAGATGGAGGAAGGGCAAGGGCAGAAGCAGTCACTGGGCTACTGCAGGGATGCAGGCAGCAGGTAGAGGTGGCTCAGACCAGTCACCTAAGGAGTGAATGACGGAGCAGAAACTGCAACCTCAGATCTGCCTCACTGCAGAGCCCATGCCTGTCAATCATGGATTTTGATTGCAGAACCTGATGCTTTAAGACTGGGTCATGCAAGGCAGCACTTACCTGCAAAAGATCTAACTTCCTTGTGGATTTTCTATGTCCTGTCAGGAGAGTTGGGTAACTCTAAGAGATAAATCTGTAATAGTAAGATAATTGGAGGAGCTGGTTAAATCCTGTAGACAGTGCTCATTAGCTTTTTGAGTCAGAGCAGGGATACTCTTGAACATCTAATTAAAGCTGTGGGACACACTTTTCAGAAACAAAAAGGGGGTCATATGTATAAATACACAATATTTTGCATACATTTTTAGAGTGTTTACAACCTCTGCCTCTAGGATTTAAAACAGAACTGATTCTTTTGAGGTTATCTAAATCAGAGTTCTGACTTTAAAGTTGAGATTTTGAGCTTCAGCAAGAAAGGAAGATGGCACCTCACTGAGCAAGTAGGGAGATATTTAGGCACATGGGAATTTTAGGACGTCCTTCAAATCACACAGAACAAGTCACCTATAGGAAAGGAGTATTTGCACCTGGATGTATCTCCTAATGTATTGAAATAAAATGATATATTTACTAATTATTTTCAAAACAAATTTATTAATGTTAGAAAATATTGTAAAATTACTTTTGTATAAAAATGAAATGTCTCTGTTGAGATATTTTTTTAAAAGCTGAGTACAAGGTGATGTCACAGCTCCTCTTGAGCATCAAATGCCTTTGTTACATTTCTGCTCCCATTCATATTTTGTAAACAAAGAAACTGAAATTGTTATATAGGGAATCTAGATTCCTCTCCATTTGCTGACTTGGCTGGAAATGGCTAGTCAGGTCTAAATGATGAACTTTCTCCTTCCTCCTTTATTACCTGACTGGAGTTGCACAGCAATGTTTGGCTTTTCCATGAGCAGAACAAGCTAGTTTATTACCCTGGTGTATATCTGGATTACAAAGATCCAGATTGTAATTCTGTTTCCTTAGACAATGCTTTTTATCTGACCCAATCTTATCATTTCTTATCTAGAAGCAAAGACATTTTTCTGGTTGTTGGATTACTTTGATAAAGAGATCTGAGAAAGGGAAAACCAGAATAATAGGATATTTCCTGGAGGTACATATAGAAACCACCTCATTTCCATGTGTGTTAAGAACAAGGGAATTTTTAGTTGTTGTTGGTGGTGGTGCTATTCTGGGACATACCTAACCTATTTGACACTTGGAATGGATTATATTTTTTAACTCCACTTTTTCTCTGTATGACAAAATTATTTTCAGTAATTACCATGAAGTAAAATTAGAGATCTATAGCTTTCTTCCATAAGGATGGTGCATAAAGCTTTACCTCTAAGTGGCCTTGTGTCCAGCCATTGGTTTAGAATGATACTGGTTGCCTGACGCTGATCATAATATAACAAAATTCTGCCTCAAGGATGTTGCCATATTTGCCTCTAGTGAATCCATCATACAAGGCAGTTCGGTTATCACTGGGAAGAATGGAACCAGGATTTTGTTAAACTTATAGACTAGACTATATGAACAGTTTTGTATGTGATTGCTATTGAATATTTATTTAATACATGTCTATGGGTGTGGCATAATATGATCTGAGATATGCTTTCAATTATCATTTGGTAATGAGGTTGTGGGGAAGTAGATGTCACCCACCTTAACCTTTTGTGATCACTATTTCTAATAATAAGAATCAGACAGTGTTCTCAACCAAGTCAGTTCACAAACATTGGGTGTTCAGTCGTCATCCTTTGTTTCCATGTTTCCTTGGCTGCTTCTGTAAACCCAGTTTGTAATGTGTAGGCTTCTACTCTAAAATCTCTAAAGTATTCCACTAAATCAATCATAAAATGACTTACCTTTTATGAGAAAACAAGGTCAACCTTATAATTGCATCAGTTTGCCAGAAAGCAATAGTTAATGAAACCTTTATCAATGGGAATGAACTCCAAAGATATAGAACTTTCACTTCAACAAAAAATAGCAAGAGACCTTCAGCAATTTAGAAGTATTAAAAGAAGGTAACAGAAAATATCTTGACTATAAGATTTGAAAATCAAGTTATGAAGTCTTCCTGTTCCTTTACTTTAGGATATATGAATACTTTTGTAAGAAATTGTTAGTTTGGTTGAATGGGTGAGCTGGGCAACATAAATATGTGGAAAACGCTAGGTGGCGCTGGAGGACTGTAATAATTGACCACAATTAAGAGTCCTTTACAAATCACACTATTGTCAGAATCAAGGAGAGTGTGAAATTTTACATTAAAAGTGATGCAAATGATCAGATTTCTTTCTCTTCTGACTATGGCTTCACTCACTAAAAACCTAAGTGCAGTTTTGTCATGAGTGAAATAGGGTTTTTACAGTGCTCACTGGGCAATAACTTTCAAAACACATTACATTGGAGAAACAACATCCCTTTGTTTTGGATGCTCCCATTTTCAAATTTTGTTGATCCTCAAAGTCATGGTCTTAGTTTTGTTAACAGTCATAAACTCTTTGTAATCCATGTTAAAATGTACTCGATAGTCACCGCTCTAGTGACTGACAGTTTCCTTATTTTGTGCAGGATTTTTTCTTCTTTATTTCCTTTTTTTTTTTTTTAATTTAAAGGGTCACTGTAAATCTTGGAGCATAGCAGAGCACATGATGAAAGGTAAAGGCTGTTCCTTCACCCTCTATTTGCTCACGTTGTAAAAAAGAATGAAAAATGTCTGCTGCATAAGCTGATCTTTTTCATGTTTCATCTTCACTCTTCAACAGGAAAATCTTCATAATCATTCCATTGAGGGTTATTTTTGTCAGTTTTCACCGAAAGGTATGCACTTTCTGGTAGTCTGTTAAGATTTGGCAAAAGAGAAAATAGTATGCAGGGTTAATTATCATTACATTTCTATTCTCTTTTTGAAAATGTTAAAAGAAAGCATATACCTGGTGTTTCAACCAGCTGTTTGTCAAATTTCTCCACGATACCTAGAAAGATTCTATCAACTGATTCTAAAATCTTAAGACATGAGTTAAAAGTAGTAAACTTGAGACTTAAAATATAAAAATACATAGTCTAAAGATAAATCGTATCTTAGTCAATTGGAAGATCATTTTTCACAAAATTAACATGTGTCTAATATAGTTCATCTTATTTTGAATTATAGAAACTGAAATCCAAAATCTGTACATTGCAGATTCACAATTTGCCATGAAACCAAAAAGCATTTAATGTTATATAAAATGAGAAAATAACTAATATACAGTTAAATTTAAGTTAACTTATATCGATTTCTATTTGTCAAAGGTAACTTTATTTTATTAAAGACCTTATTTTAGAGAAAGAGAGCCTGAGTGGGGGGAAGGGCAGAGGGAGAGAGAAAATCTCAAGCAGGCTCCATGCTGAGTGTGGATCCTGATACGACCCTGAGATCGTGACCTGAGCTAAAATCAAGAGTTGGACGCTTAACCAACTGAGCCACCTGGGCACCCCATGTCAAAGATAATTTTAAAAATTAAAGCACTTTGGTTTTATATACAACTCCTCTGAATATCTCAACATAACCTCAAGTTTGGGGACAGATGATTTTAGGTTATAAGCTACAGACTGAGGGCACCCTGGGTGGGCACTTGGGATGCTAAGTGAACTACTTGGCTGTCATAACTAGTTGGTTCTTATTCTTAGAGAATATACTTCTTTTATAGCATCATATAACTTTCCTTTCTTAGTTTTTTACTTAGAGCCCGACCAAAAGTAAAAAGTAAAAGTACTTTTACCAAAAGTAAAATAGGATTGCCAGATTTTTGTTGTTAACCTTGAAAGATTTAATCATGTTGGGGTACCTGTTACTAAATTATTCACTCAGATCTCATGGTGCCCCAGTGACCTAAGAAGGTTAAGAAAGCTTTCAAAATTCATAAGAGTTTCATACTAAGGAAGTAAATAGAACATCTTTTTAAGTATATCTGAGGTGGGAGTTCATATAGGCTCAGAAGGCACTTGCTTAATAAACTATTCTTTGTTTTGTTCTCTTAAGATCAGAAATCTGAGAGGAAGGTCTTGTGGTAGAAAGAAGTCCACTCCAAAGAGGAAATGTATTCCCAGAGAATATTTTTATCTTGATTTTCAGAAATTCAAACTTGTAAATCATTACTGCTGGAGTCAATGGTAGTCTGACAAAGCTTCGAGATGTAAAGGGGTCAAAACCAGAGTTGTTTAAGAATGGTGCACTTTGTTTTGCTGATACTTTAAGTGAAATGATCAAACCAATTGTGATATTAGTAGTTCATATGTTATTAAAGAAGAAAAGAATAAAGAACTACAATTTCATTGAAAAACAAATTCAGCAAAACCTCATTCTATCTAAGTGAAGAAGTTGGAAAACAGCTTTGAATTAGGTTTTGAGTGGTTTTATATTTTTATCTAGCAAACAAATATGAAGGAAATAGGAAAGGGCTGAATTCTAGAGTCAGAGACTTAGGTTCCAACGTCCTGGCATTAACCTTGGGCAGGTAAACCTCTTTAAGACTATTTCACTGTAGGGGCACCTGGGTGGCTCAGTTGTTTAAGTGTCTGCCTTCAGCTTAGGTCATGATCCCAGGGTCCTGGGATTGAGTGCCAGTGTCTGGCTTCTTGCTCAGTGGGGAGTCTGCTTCTCCCTCTTCCTTTGCCTTTTGCCCCTGCCCCGCCCCCCACTAATGCTCTCTCTTGCTCTCTTTCACTCAAATAAATAAATAAAATCTTTTTTAAAAAGACTATTTCATCATAGTCTTATAAAAAGTATACTACCCACATTCTATGGCTCTTGAGAATATTAAAGAAGATACTGTATGATAAATGAAATAACTGTAGTGTAAAGTCATTTTCATCTATCCATTCGTCCCTTCATCATTTATCCATTCTCTCATATTAATCTTTCATTAAATGTCCTCATGTGTGGTGATATTTTGTTTTTCACCTGATTTTTCATTTGTCCTAAAAGTGTTATTTGATGGATAGAATAAATAGAAAACTAAAAATGCTAAGCTTGGTCTAAGATATTTTTTTTAAAAAATGGAATGTATATAAAAGTGGAATTTTTGAGGGGCACCTGGGTGGCTCAGCCGTTAAGCGTCTGCCTTCGGCTCAGGTCATGATCCCAGGGTCCTGGGATCGAGCCCCGCATCGGGCTCCTAGCTCCGCGGGAAGCCTGCTTCTCCCTCTCCCCCTCCCCCTGCTTGTGTTCTGTCTCTCTCTGTCAAATAAATAAATAAAATCTTTAAAAAAAAATGCATAACATTAAAAAAAAAGTAGAATTTTTGAATCCAGTAGATAATAGGAGAAGTCATGATGTTGAGGTATAGATGATAAGCTTAAAATTAAAAAATAAGCTTAAAAAAGAGCACCAAAAGTTGAGATTAGGATTCTTTCTTGGTTACTTTCTGAGAGGAGAAAAACCCTTGGGTTGGAGGAGGAATTTCCAGACAAGGATAATATTATAATTAAAATGACAGGTAAAAATAAATGTCCTGTTTTCAGGAAAGGGTCAGTAAACCTTCTTTTTTTCTTTTTCTTTTTTTTTAAAGATTTTATTTATTTATTTGACAGAGAGAGACACAGCGAAAGAGGAAATACAAGCAGGGGGAATGGGAGAGGGAGAAGCAGGCTCCCCGCAGAGCAGGGAGCCCAAAGTGGGGCTCGATCCCAGGATCCTGGGATTATGACCTGAGCCGAAGGCAGACACTTAATGACTGAGCCACCCAGGTACCCCGGTCAGTAAACCATCTTAACTAAAGCAGAGGGCTATATAAGAAAATACTAAAAGATACATGTTGGGTAGGACCATTTCATGAAAGTCCTTCAAGTTCAAAGTGAGGAGTAGAAATTTGACCTATAATTAAAATTATAATCAGACAGAAGAGCTAGAAAAAGGGGTAAAGAATGTCCTTAGATAAATATTTATTAGTTCTTCATGTGTTTTCAAATACTATAGGTGCAGAATTATATAACTCACTGAGGGGGGGTTAGCAGATGTAAAAAGAGATACCGATTTTCTCCATTAAGATCTTCCGAATTAGTTAGAAAGAAGATATAAACATAGTATAATTGAGGACGAAATATGATAAAATGCCAATATGAGTACACTGATACTAGATGGTACAGAGACTCAGGTAGAAGGAAATTAAAAAGGGATGAAAGAACATCCAGAAAGACTGGCCCATACTCACTGTGTACACACTCATGCTTTTTATATTTCTTTCTTGAATTTGCTCCATTCAGCTTCCCCATATTCACCCACTAAAACTCCTCTTGTTAAGGTCACCAAAGACTTCCTTAGTTCTAAATTCAGTTGTTAGTTCCAATCTTCCCTGACTTATCAAGGTGTTTGACTGAGTTGCCTCTTCCTCTTTCCAGGCTTCCTCCAACATCAGTGACTACTCCTTCTCAGTCTGTTTTTTCTTTTTCTTTTTTTTTTTTTATTAATTTTATTTATTTACCAGAGAGATTGAGAGCATGAGTGTGCACAATCAGGGAGAGCACCAGGCAGAGGGAGAAGCAGACTCCCCTTTGAGCAAGGAGCCTGATTCGGGACTTGACGTGGGAATTGATCCCAGGATCCTGGGATCATGATCATGACCTGAGCTGAAGGCAGACGCTTAACTGACTGAGACACCCAGGCGCCCTGCCTGAATAGCTCTTATTCCAAATATCCACATGGTTTATTTTGTTACCTCCTTCAATCTTTACTCAATTGTCATCTTCTCATGAGGCTTTGACTTTAATTGCTACCACAGGAGGTTCAGACGTCACCCTGTGAGATAGGGTTTTTACATTCCAATCCACCACTTTCTAAAGTAAGATTTCTCAAAGTGCATTCTTCTGACAGTGTTTATCAGGATCACCTGGATGCTTGTTAAAATGCATCCTTTTCAGGATCAAAGCTTAGACTAATAAATCATAATAGAAAGTAGGGCCTGGTAATGTGCATTTTAATAAACCCTCTAGGTGAAAATTAAGCAAACTAACGTTTGGAAACTACTGTCCTAGGGTATCCTAGACAGTTACTAGCTCTAGGATTGCTTGGGGATGGGACAGAGGAAAGGTGGTGTAGAGAAGGCTATAGGTGTAGATCTAGCATTCTACCCCAGATTTAACCAGAGACCCTTTACGTTTCAGTTTGCTTGTCATGTTTCTGAGTGAGAGCTCTCTTGAAGAAATAGTTTATTGGAAAAAATACACAAAAATAGTGCTTCTATGGACATAGGAAGATAAAAGAAAGTGTGTGTGAGCACAATGGATAATATGGCAAATATGTTATTTAAGAAATAATCTGGAGGTAGCGTAAAGAATTGATCCATGCATCAGGCAAATATCTATTGAGAATCTACTATGTGCTGGAAGTACACAGATGAATAAGACATAGTCCCTACCATTATGGTGCTTGCAGTGACGAGATTAATTTGGGGAAATAGATTATAGCCAGGGAAATCAGTTAGGAGGTAGTTGTCCAGATACGAGATGATGAAGATGTGGTCTACAGTGGCAAGAAAGTGAATGCAAGGAATATTCTGAAGGATGACTTGACAAGACAGTATGCCTGAATGGTCCAGGAGATACATAAAAAAATGAGAGTTAATTCTAACCTTTAAAGGCTGTGTACAGAGAAAATTTGGATGCCACTAATGAAATTAGGTTGGCTGTGAGTAGGAACATGTGTCTGTGTTACGGGGGTGGTTATTGAGGGTATTGGTGAGTTCATTCTTTTTTATTTTTTTAAGATTTTATTTTAGAGAGAGAGAGAGAGAAAGAACAGGGGGGAGGGGCAGAGGGAGAGGGAGAAAGAGTCCCAAGCAGATTCTGCATGGAGCCCAATGTGGGACTCCATCTCATGACCCTGAGATCATGACTTAAGCTGGAATCAAGAGTCGGACACTTAATCAACTGTGCCACCCAGGTTCTCCATGGTGAGTTCATTCTTGAACATTTTGTGTCAGACAACAGTAGGACATTTGAATGAAGATGTCCTCTGGTAGCTGAAGATATTAGAGTGCAGTTTAGGCCAAAGGGAAGGGCTTGAAAGACTGAACACTGACAACCCTGGGGAAAGTTGGTAAGAACAGCCAGCACTAGAGATAAAAAAGAACTGCCAAAGACATAGAAAAGAAACCTGGAAAGGATGGTTTTTTGGAGAATTAATAATGAAATTTGAGAAAGGCCACTGAATCCGGTAAAATGTAGGCTACAGGTTACCTTAGAGTCCTGTCAGTGGAGGGAGGGAGACATGATTCAGGGGTGTTTAGTGAGACCTCAGAGATCATGAAGCAAGAGCCATTGGTGTTTATCATGTCAGGAGTTTAACTGTGACAGAAAAAAGTGCTAGTGCTTTTCTTTGACCAAAGGTCTCATAGTTCTACTTTCTTCTAAAAAGATGCATTCAGAAGCCCACAGTCCTAAGGCCTAGTATCCTGTTTTTCTATGGGTTAACCGCATTTACCAGGTCCAGAACTGGTAGTGCTATGATGATGGTGTTCATGTTCCTCTCTTGAACCCTCCTCACTCCATCCCCTGGCCTCTTTCAGCTGATCCTTACAGCAGAGGGGATAACGCAGGGTCTGATTATAATACATCTTTGGGTAGGAAACTAATTAAGAGGTGAAACAACTGAAATTTGAGATAGGTTCTGGGGTATACCTATGCAAGGTGAAACTCGAACTTAGGGATATCTGGGGACTTTTTGGTACCAAGGTATTCTTGGTCTTAGAAGTGACACATTCAGACCCGATTATTCATTTAGCCCCTGATTCTGAGAAGACTGTGTGTTTGGGGTGAAGGAGCTATGCCTTCTGGCCTAAGCCTCCCACACTGATCCTGTTCTTTTACTAATTTCACTAGGCTGAGATTTGCCTCAAAACCTTCTCCAATTATGTACTATTTATGTACTTCATAGAGGAAGACTTGTTATTCCAGAGTCTCTGATATGCTTTCTTTTAAGAGGTGCACTAGGCTGTTCTCTGGGCACTGTGCTTTCCAAGTGTGGCTGAACATTCAACTTAATCTAGTCCAAGGTAAGGCAAGGGGTACAAAAGTGAATGACAGGGGCGCCTGGGTGGCTCAGTCAGTTAAGCGTCTGCCTTCAGCTCAGGTCATGATCCCAGGGTCCTGGGATCGAACCCCACATCAGGCTCCTTGGTCTGCAGGGAGCCTACTTCTCCCTCTCCTCCCCGCTTGTACTCTCTCACTGTCTCTCCTCTCTCTCTCACATAAATAAATAAAATCTTAAAAAAAAATGAATGACAAAGTCCAGGAGGGAAGACAAATGTATAAACAGCATGATGTAATTGATTTAATAATATGATTTAATGTGCAAATCTCTGAGACAAGTGGAGAGGATGGGAGGTGATCTCTGAGCAGAGATTTGTAGGAAGATTAGGGGTTCATCTAGAAGTTGGGGTGAGAGGATTCAAAACAAAGGGAAGAAGGTGCAGAGGCCTCAAGTTGAGACATACACCTGTTTGTTGGAAGCTCTAAGGGTCTTGTAACTGATGAATGTGAAGTATGCTGTCAAGTGGGGGCCAGGAGGCAGGAGATGAGGATAAAGGAGTGGACAGAGGTCAGCTCAAAGCAGTCTTCTGTGCTGGGCTAAGGAATTTGACTTGATTCTGTAAACGGTGGGAGGCTGTGAAGTGTATGATGATTTAGCCATGTCCTCCAGGTGGCACTGAGGAGGACATATGTATGGAGGTACAAGCTGAAGGGGGGGGGTGAGTTAGAAGACTATTGCCATTAGACCAAGTGACTGATGATATGAGCCTCAGTCAGTAGCAGGAACAGAGGAGAGGAGAGATAATCATGTGAAAAGTTGAGAGGTGTTAATAATTTTGTTTTTGATGGGTAGGAAAAAAAGAAAGCATAACGGAACCTGATACTTTTGTTTTTCATTATGGTAGTGGTGTCACTAATTAGTCAACTTTGGCTGCAAAATGAATAACCCCAACATTTTGATAGTTAAGCAATAAACATTTATGGCTCACTTTTGGATCTGTGGGACTGCAAGTCAGCTTTGGTGGCTATGCTTCAGGTCACAGGTCAGGTTCTGGTCTGCCCCAAGTGGTTTTTCATTTCAGGATCCATAGTGAATGATGCAGTTTCTACCTGGTGTATGCTATTCTCCTGATGGCCAGAGGAACAAGTTGGAAACATACTATACCTCTTGAAGACTATGATTAGGATCGAAAGGAATCCTAAAGAAGGATTTCCTAGGAAGTAAGGAGACGAAGGAAAGAAGGAGGAAGGAAGGAAAAAGAAGGAAGGAAGAAAGAAGGGAGGGAGAAAGAAATTTTGCATCTATGGAGAGGAAAACTTTCCCATTCCACTGTGAGGTTACTTAGCAAAGTACATGAACTTATTCCTATTACAAGTAGAGAACTCTAGAATCTGTCACACCAACTAACAGACTATGTAATGTGTAATGTAATGGTAATAATGTGTTCAGTTTTAGACGTATTAATTCTAAGTATCTCTAGGATATCTAAATGGACAATTGGATAGTTGGGTCAAGAAAAATATCAGAGCTGGATTTCTGAACTAGTTGGTCATTGGGTGTAAACAGTAAATACAACCATGGGAATAGACAAGATTGCCTGGTCAGAGTGAAAAGAGAAAAAGAGTTACTGTTGGAGCCCTCAGAAGCACCGGTGTTTAATGTATGCAGAGGGGCATGTGGGTAATCTGAGAACGAGTGGTTAGAAGATGACTTGAAAGATCTGGAGAAGGAATGGCGATACTGAAGCGGAAATACAGAGTGACAAGCAGGAGGGAGCGGCAATGAGTGGTCCAGTGACTCTCAAATTTCAAGTCAGCTTTGATGGAGAACAAGTGTGAGGAAGGAGATCTTCTTATCTAACATGAGAGGTTTCCTTTCAAAACTAAATTGCAGGGGCGCCTGGGTGGCTCAGTCGGTTGGGCATCTGCCTTCTGCTCAGGTCATGATCCCAGGGTCCTAGGATCAAGTCCCACATTGGGACTCCCTTGCTCAGTGGGTAGCCTGCTTCTCCCTCTGCCTGCTGCTATGCCTGCTTGTGCGCTCTCTGTCAAATAAATAAATAAAATCTTAAAAAAAAACCCAAAAAAACCTAAATTGCAAATTAATGCTCCCAGAATCACTAGGGAAACAGTGGGATAAGGCAAATAAAACCCAGGGCACGGTTCCAGCATGTGCCTAGCACTCCCTAAATGGGTAGCCATTATTATCCTATTGAAATCTGTGGACCTTTGAGAAACTACCCCCCAGTTTAATACAAAATTTGGTGTTACACCATTTTGCTTTGAGTTTTATCAAAAGCATTTTATTATTAGAGCTAGAAGAGTGGAAAAATGTAAGATTATGTGATTCTTACAGCATCAGCCTTGAAGTTAATTATGGCAAAATTCTGGTGTAGTTGTTTTCATTAATCTGATGTTAAAAAGGGAAATTGAGGGGATCATTGCATCCCTGTGAAAGTTCTAATTTAAAAGATGTCTAACCCAAGACATTCTTATCATTATGATAGTTGGGTTGAAACAGCCATTTGCTCCTTGCCTGTATCAGTCCTATAGCTTGCAGTTCCCTTTTCGTATCACCAAATCAGGATAAAATCTGGAAAGTTGTGTGTTTCAAAGTAGCCATGGACTTTAGATTATGGAGATGAAATATGCATTCACAGCCTCATTTTCAGCATTCAGGCAACCACAGGGCTTGCAGCCTTTGTCCTCGTAATTTCTTCTACCTCTATGTGGTTCAGAGCCCCAGTGTTCTTTCTGGCTGAAAGCATAGACTGTGTTTCACTTTGTTAACAGAATATTGGTTATCAAGTTCTTTGTCTTTAATGATTCTGCTTCAGGGAACTGTCAATTAATAATCCCTGGAGGGACCACCATGAAGAATTTTTGTAATTAGATTATAATGCAAAGGTTTGCTTAGTCACGATATTTTTTAAAATTTTAGTTATGATTTTTGGATGATGACCCCAATCTTTCCATCTTTTACATTCAACTGCCTTTTTATTTTTTTTTATTTATTTTTTATTTTTTTTTAAAGATTTTATTTATTTATTCATGAGAGACAGAGAGAGAGAGAGAGAGGCAGAGGGAGAAGCAGGCTCCCAAGGAGCAGGGAACCCGATGCAGGACTCGATCCTGGGACCCTGGGATCATGACCTGAGCCGAAGGCAGACGCTTAACCATCTGAGCCACCCAGGCACCCATCAACTGCCTTTTTAATGCTGACTTTCTTCAGTTTCTCTTGTTGTGCTCATTCTCTTTTTAAAGTTTGTGAGTATAATTAAAACTACCCTACCTTTGAGAACCCTCTGTTCTCACCTAGCAGAATAAATGAAATATGGATACAAAGACTGAGCATATAAATTACCTCTAAAAAAGAAAATGCCTTCTACATAAAGCTTTTGGATTCTCTTTAATTTTTTTTTTATTCCAGAGCTTGACGGCTATTTTTTCTCTCTAGTCTAGTGATCTTGTTATTAAAGCATTCTTATAAAGGTAATTTAGCACACATGCCTCATAGTTATTAACCAAGTTCTACTACATTCAAATACCAAATCACTTTGCAAATGACCCTTCCTTCCTTCCACTAGCAAAATAGCTTGGGGTGTGGAAGGGCCAGGGAGTTTCTTAGTTGTCCTGAGTGACATTTGAAAATTTTACAAAGGTAGTGGAAATGGCTATGGGTCTTTTAAACAAATATTCATAAGTCTAATAGGGATGCCATTCTGAGTGTACATTTTCATAAATCAATGACATTAAAAACATGCACAATTTATTTTTTTTAAATGATATAATTAATACAATAGAGTCAACCCTTAACCTAGAAGAAAGGTTATGAGGGTGGGGCACAGAAGAAATGCACAAGAAGGCCTCAAACCCACAAACACACTTGCCTAAAATCTTTGCAGTGCACTGAACAAAATATATTCTTTTAAATTGTTAATATTTTTGAAAATCATAATGTAGTATACAATTGACGTTTGTCAAGTTTTTTAAGGCAGAGATGACTTTACATTTATTTAATCATACAAAAATAGAATAAAGGCATTTTACACATCATCTAATCCTACTTCTTCATTATAGAGGGGAGGGTATTGAGGCCAGAGGAATCTTCAGGCATTTATCCAAGGTCATCAACATGCAAATACCAGGTTATACTGAGGTCAAGGCAGAAGGATAATGCATGCCTTATAAGTTTTGTGTCACTGTTAGGGAAAAAATAGGTACAATGCAGTTACTATGTACAAAGTGATATAATTTGGCCTGAAGCTTAGGCAATACCACAGCTGGGTGCTTTATAACAACCGTTTTCTGTTTTTATTTGGATTTTGGGTGAAAGATGATGATATTTATGCATTTTAAGACAGGTTCATTTTAGGACAGAGTTTTGTAGAACTCAAAGTTAATCTCTTTCTTTCTTTTCCCCAGCCCCAAGATAATTCAAACTTTCAACTTCTGCCCTTTCTTTCCCCCTCAGAAAAAGAGAGTCATACAGGTGAACCAAACCAAATCAACCAATACAACTAATTACAGTTAACAGAGTTATCAGTATATCTCAGATGAATTCTAATTTTATTTTTTTCTGGTTTTAATTATCAGGAAAATTGTTTAATATTACTGTTTCCTTTTGTTAGCTCATTTTAATTCTTTTAAAAGACATATTTCTTGGAGAAGAATATATATTGCTTTATACTATTCATTTCAGATTGGATCAGGTAGACTTGGGGAAAAGCAGAGGGCAGAGGATTGTATTATACGATGGTTATAATTGATGCTGAGTTTACATGTGTATTAAGTTGCATCACACACAAAATTTAGAGAGTGATTTCTGAAAGGATTCTTAACATAAACTTTTCAAAAAAAATTGGCACAAATACTATACTCCTTAAGGGTACACTTTTGTCCTATCCTGGTAAGGCTGATTGTGGATGTATTCTAAGAGTATATTTTAGAGTGGGTAACACTTTAAACAGAAGAATGTCTGAAAATCATGTCCTTATTGTTTTTACTGTTTTTTTTTTTAAGCAAATGATAGGAAAGGGTGAATGAGCCATCCTTGTCTCCCATTGCCTCCCACCCTCCAAAATTATGTCATTAAAATTGGAGAGGTTTAGCAGAAACAATGATAAGTCTTACCTGGCTTAGTGTCCTTTTCTAATTGAGTACTACAGGAAATGAAGACTCTAGCAAAGATATAAAAAATGACAATCCACTGCTGTTTCATATCTCAGGCCAAGTGTCTCATAGGATCCAGTAAGAGTTGAATGTCTGGGCAGAAGGTCTCAGGTAATTACCATAAAAAGCTCTTTGGCACCCTCTGTCACAGAACAAAGTGTCAGACCAGTTCCCGTTACTAGGTGCCTGTGGTGCTTTTCTTAAATAATCAGTCCCATTCAGACAGAGATTTTAAGGTCCTTGATCGTCTCTCTATATCATAAGCAGTAATTTTTAAGGCTAAATGGGACTAGAGGCAGAATGTTTTTGAAGTAAGGTTTAGAAAAAAGAACTTGGTATATCCCAAAGCGGGCCTGACTCTTTCTTGTTTTTCCCAAAAGTCGTATTCCAAGTTCAGCCCTGCCTGCATTGTACCGGGGCATCTGGGGAGAGGCAGGCAACATTTACTCCAGCTCCACACTCCATCCTGGGAGGGCCTGGGAGCTCATGCAGAAATGGGGATCGATTTTAGGATTGATCCCCATTTTTGAATCCTAAAGGGTGGAGACAGACAAAGCTTCCCTTGCTCTACTTTGACCCTTCAGCCTCAGATATGGGTGCCCTAAAATTTATTTTTCTTCTTTAAACTTTTTAAGAACATGAAAAGCCAGGTAAATGAAGATAGCCAAGATAACATTGCAACTATGCTATATATAAATGTGCATTTTTCCAAAGTGCATTTTCAGAGTCCCACTTAGAAAATGTGCTTCACTGCCTTACTCTGCATATGCCCCAATGAATTCCAAGAGGTCACAGCAGCAGAGTACAACTTTTGAGATTAGAAGAGTTTGCTCTTTAAAGAGCTATTTTTAGTTGGAAGGGGAAGTGTAGGCCTCAAAGTGCCTGGCAGTATGTCCTCCAGTGGGGATTTAAATTGGAGGTCTGATTCCAGGGGAAGGTCTCAGTGGGGTTCTTTCTGCCTTTGTTCCAGAAAAGGGTGGTTCTGCTGATTGTCGGTGTTGGGGGCTGGGGGTTAGCAGCTTCTCCAGGGGAGCTCAACCTATAGTCCTCCGAGACCTATTGTGTCTGGGCCCCCAGCCGGTCAGAAATGGTGGAGCCTGAGGTGTCCAATAGCCACACTGGAGGAAAGGACTCCCTAAGACTCATTAAAAATCACCATCATATTTGGATGCCATCAACTAGGGCTCCTGAGATAAATTTCATCCCAACTCCTACCAATTATTAATTTTCATTGTGTAGAGGGCATCATTCCAGGTCAAGCTCTGGTGAAGGGCGAGCTTGGAGAGATAACCAGCGAAGTGAGGGGAAGAAAAATGCGTTCAGCCGTGCTCAGACTTGTTGACTGAGTCTGGGCACCCTGAGGAGGCGCTGGTGGCACGGCCGGCAGTAGAAGGGCCTGGTCCCGGGATCTCGGATAAGGGCGAAGCTGGCTTAAGGGTTGTTTGCTGGAGAGAGTGAAGGGGAGAAAAAAAGGACAAGGTTTGAGAGGAATGGCGGGGTGAGGTAGAGACAGAGAAATAGAGATGGAGAGAGTCGGAAATCCTGAAAGAGACACACAGAGAGAGGTAGAAAGATGCAGCTGAAGAATAGGCACAGAGCATAAGAAAGGAGATAGAAAGAGAAAGATGGAGAGAGAGACAGCAAGGGAGAAATGGAGAAGGACAGCGAGAGTCAGAGCAAAGAGACCGAGAGTGGGAGACGCTGGTTGGTAGGAGGTATCAGGAACGAGGGAGGTGGCAAAGGCTCAAAGCCTCTACCCGCGTCCCCCCTCCACCCCACTCCTCTCGCTCGGCCCAGACCGCGGCGAGGAGTCGAACGCGCAAGGTCGCCCAGTCCTCTCGGCTGTCGCGCGCTGAGTGGCTGGCGGTCCGCAGCGCCCTCGCATCGGGCCCCGTAGCCACAGGTCCGCGGCGCCCAGAGTCCGCGCCCGAGGCGGGCCGGGGGCCCCTGCTCCCTCCTGCGCCCATTCCTGCCCTACGCACCGCTCCACTACGCTCCCCACCACTCCTCTGGCGGTCGCAGTCCTCCTCACGCCCCCGGGGGACTGGGCACTGCGGTCACCAGAGATACCGCAGGAGCCACTTCTCCCTACGGGCCCGGCCTACCGAGAGCCTGGGAGTGGGATCTATTTATTCGGGGTATTAATTAGTCTCTGAGGAATCGTTCACCCACGTGCCAACGCAATTGCCCGTGTGGGGAGGGTACGCGCCGTGAGCGGCAGACCTACGGAGAAAGCACCACCTCGTCGGCGCCCCGAACCCCAGCGTGCTCCAGAGCGTCCCCCAGTGGCCGGGCAGGACCATGCACAGCGCCTGCGACTCCGCTCGGGAGTGGCTCCCTGGCATCCCAGTGTCGCGGTAGACGTGCAGCTGCTCGGTGCGCCAGGAGCCTCCAGGTCTTGCCACCCCAACCCTCCCTCAGAAACTCGGACCGTTTGCGCTTGCCGTGTTGCTTTTTTCTTCTGGAAGGCCCGTGTTTTGTCTCTCGAGTTCAAGTCCCGAGGACTTGCCCAGTCTCCCCCACCCCTTAAGTCATTTCTACCATCCTTCAGCAGCCTCGCAAAGCAAGGAGCCCCGGACTGCTCGTCCAGGAGCCAGAGCCGGCGGTCCCAGTTCGTCCGGCGCATTCGCCCGGCGCATTGGCCTCTGTCCCTCCCTCTCTTACTCCCTCCCTTTCTCTCTTCCTCTCTTTTCTCCTCTGCTTCCCCCTCCCTCTCTTGCCTCTTAAGTTTCCTACACCGTGAATCCAACTGTGCCAAGCCTAGCCTCCCACGGAACCAAGCCTGAGCGCGACCCGGGCACTGAGACGCCGACTCCGCCGACGCTGGACGAAGCAGCGGGACCCGTCCGTGCCTGAGCATGGAAATGAAGCGCCAGGGAGGGCATGTCCGGGGCGCCGGAGACGCCAGGCCCGAGTAGCTCCTCCATGGAGCCTGCCCAGAGCGGTCCCTGCTCGCCGGTTTCGCCCCTGGTCCTGTGCGGTACGTACACTTCGCCTCCACAGTCCAGGAGAGGATATCTTGGAGCGGGGTGGTGGGACACGGGGAAGGGGCGGGGGGAGGGCCACTGGTTGGGGGACAGAGTGAGCCTGGCGGGTGACCTCACGGACCCGGGCAGGCTTCCACTCTAGAAGTTAGCGACTGACTCTGCCCCTTGGCTCGAAAAAAAGTAGTGCCAAAGATGTGCTTGTGTGCGCGTGTATCTTTGTGCAGGGGGCTCGAATGGGTAAACTGAGCCCGGCTTTACTGTATGCAAATTGCATTCCCTTTCCCACCCCCACTCCATGGAACGTGTGAAGATACCCAGGACCTAATCCCGGTCAGCTCTACCTACCCCTTCCTCTACCCGCGCCCCCCTTACTCAGTCTCTCCAGCTCGCTTTCCCTCTCTCTTTCTCTCTCCTCTGCTGGTGTGTACGTGTGTGAGCACTGCCAGGGCTGGCGAAGAACCAGCCGCCGCCTCTAAGTCCGAGCCGCCCGGCCATCAAACACTAGGGCAGGTCTCGCTGCCAGAGACGCTTGGGCTCGGAACCAGCCTGCACGCGGCTCTGTGTGCCCCGCCACCTCCTGTCTCCACTGCCTGGGAACTCGCACCCGAGGAGTGCAGGGCGCAAGGAGCCCCTCATCCTCCTACCCTCCTGCCCGCCTGCCTGCGGACCGCGCGCTCGCTGGTTTCAGGCGCTGGATTTACTCGCTTTTCAATTTTTCCTGCCCACCCCCCCGGGTTTTTGGTCCACCCCTCCCCTCCACGACCCCCTTTCCTCGCTTGGTCGCCAAGCCTAACCTTGCCCGCGTGGTCATGGGATGTCTAATTTCATTTGTATCTAGGCTGCTGAGAGCGCTCCTTGCTCTGTAAAGTGGATGTCAGGTGGATCTATGTTTTTGAAGGAACAAAGACTCAGCGAAAGCACCGCCGAGGAAGTTTGAGACGCGGGAGGATGCAGGCTGCGTGCTGGTACGTGCTTCTCCTCCTGCAGCCCACCGTCTACTTGGTAAGTCGCTGCCGATCCGGCGGCCCCGCAATCCCACCCTGGTCGCGAGGCCAGACAACCAGGGGCGCGCGGGAGGAGGGTGAGATCGCCAGTTCAGCGAGAGCAGCGTTCCTAGCGACCGTGTTGGAACAACTTTGGCAAGCTGGTCTTTGGTTCCCTGCGGGATTTTCCGGTTTTCCCACCCTCATTTATTGCTCCAGTCCCCCCTCTCCTAAGCGTGATTCTGAACAGCGTCTAGGGCGCCCTAGACACCCAGAAGCCGAGGAGATAGTGGGATGGGATGCTTTATGGGGAGAGAGGGCAAAAGAAAGGGTTGATTATACATGGAACTCTCATTAGTTCATCCACAGAGTTTAAACGAAAGGAAATGGAGGTTGAGAGTGTGGAGCACGAATCTGCCCAGGTCTGTGACTTTGAAAGTGAATCCACGTACCTAGTCCCCCAGTTTGGAGATATGACACATAAAGAAGTGCAGGTAACTTTGTTCGACTTGTAGGGTTCACAGAGGACAAGTGTATCAGATAAGAGCATCACAAGCGATTAGATAGAGTTAGGTCTGGGTTGCCCCGGCAAACATGTAGCGGCTCTCCTCCCTCTCCTCCCAATCTCTTCTTTGCACCAGATAACCGAACCCCAGTTACAGGGCCGAGCCCCTTACTAGGGAATGACAGACCTTGTTGTCAGGAAAATACTAAGCAAAGCCACTGCCTGAGTCTTTCTGGAGTGGAGTTTCGGGGGTCTGGATTTTGCACACTGTTGGAACTGGGGGTGCAGATGAATTGGTAGCTGTGGGCACTGCGTAGAGCCAAGACGGAGAGAGCAATTTCTCGTGTCTGGCTTCAGGGAGGGCCAGGGACACTCGCACCCTGCTGGCGAAGTTGTGTTCAGTGCACCGACTCCCCATAGCTTATTTCTGAGCCACAAGAGCGCACGGAGGGCTCAGTGTGTTTTGACGGGGGCGAGGAGCGCTGGGGCAGCCTGAGCTCTCTGACCGGGCTGGAAAAGCGGGATGGGGGTGCGGTGCCGTCCCTCAATCCCAAGGGCTTCAGAACCCACAAGCCAGGGAGCAAAAGTGTTGCCAACCCTTCAGCTGAGAGCGTTTCCCAGCTGTTGCTCTGGTGCATATGACTGCAGGGCTGCTAGTTGTGTGAACTCTGTGTATGTTAATGAGTGTGTATGTATACGCGTATGTGAATATGTATGTGAGGGTGCGTGCCTTTCACGGGTTTCAGCTTCAATCCAGGAACCCTCAGTGTTGCCTGTCTTTGCATCTTTATCGCCTGACTATCGCAGCCTCGGACGCCAGAGGGCGCTGCGCGTCAGTGTCCTCGCCGCAGGATACCTTGGGGTAAACAGGTGAAAGCCAGGGCAGCCAATCCAAAAGAACAGCCTTTCTGACTGTCACCGAAGTCTGTGCCTTCCCGGGCTGGAACGCAGACAGAATGCAAAAATTGTCCTTCCCATTTCCTATCTTCAATCATTCTTGCCCCCACCTGTGTCCAGTCTACCTACTGACATTGAGAACCGAAAGACTGAGGGCAGAAAGTTTGGCCAGGGGAAATACAGAGATTGTTTATTGAAAGAAGGGGGGGGGGGCGCAAAATGAAAGCTACAGAGGAGGGTTATTAACGATTCCCTTAACCATGGAAACCCTCCTGCCCCTTTCCTCTGCATACCTTTACGCGTGACCTGAACCTCAAGACTGTTAAGTCCTTGGACTGTGCTCACACATGGCAAAAGGCTCGGGGCTGTGGTGCAGTTTATTGCTTGGAGCAAGTATTTCAATAGTCTGGAAAATAATCTATCAAAAGCAGAAGTGAAATCAATATGTTGTATTAAATTTTAAATGTGTTTGTTGGCAGTTAAACCGTTTTCCACTCATTACAACAACAGTGCTGGATTTATTCTAATGCGCTGCGTTCGCAACAACAAGCGCATTAATTCTCCTTTAATTGTAAACTGGGAGCATTTGAAAACCATTCAGTGTGCAAATTATGCTGATTCAATTACCGTTTAGTTACAGACTTCATTACCTGAATGCCTTTTGGCAATACGGAGAAAGGAGACAATTTTTCCAATTTCACTCAAAACAATACGAAACGCGAACAATAAAATAGAGAAGGCGATTTAGAAGTCCATTCTTTTCTCTCCGATCTAAAGTTGTTTTGTGTGTCGGGGATTAGAAACCACAGGGCACCACAAAAACAAAAGGCTGGTGGCTGTGACCCAAGGTAGTATTTCCAGGGATTGTCATCCCATGGTTATTTGCCCACAGAATTCCAAGATATTTTCCTGGAAGAGCAGGGAGCTGGTTTTTACCATGGAAATAAACTTAAAAGGGTGAATTGGGCAGTCAGGACAGGTTGGTTCTAGGCAGGTAAGGAAGTGGAGAGCCTTGATTAAAACTCTAGGGCAATGAGACAGACCAAGAAATGGTCAAAGCTTCTTTCTCCATCTATTTTATTAAACACCACACACTGTGACTGAATTTATCATTTATTTGTAGCTGATCTTAGAACATCCCAGATCTTTGCAAGAAACTGCAATAGATGGATGCAGTTTGTCAGGGGCTGCTTCAGGTTATACTCCAAGAAGGCAGGAGTGGCAAAACCATTATTTTATTTTATTTTTTCCTCCTTGAGTTGCCATAAACCAAGAAGGAGTTTAATGAGTAATTTTATGTCTTTATGAGCTCACATCACAAGTTAAGTGACAGGGTGCTCTATTTATGCATTGCCTCCTAGCTGATAGCACAGTGCACCTTTCCCTTTAAGCCCCTGGAATCCCAGTTATGTTTTCCAAGCAGTGATTGCCACATTATGTCCAGGGGAACAAGATTTGTGTAGGTATCTCTTATACAAAAATATTCCTGCTTCTACTTACAGAGAAATACCTTAAATATTCCCAAATTGGGGATTTTTAATTTATTTTTTAAGTGAAAGGCAATTCTCTATCCAGCAGGTTCAGTGCTCCTTTCTTATGTCACACTCTTCTGCCTGTATTTGAGTGAATGTTCTCAAAATGTTTCTTGGCCCAGGTTTTTTTGGATGCCTGTTCTAGGTTGAGGGTTTTGAGTGTTTTTGTGTTTATCGAGAGATGAGTCTGTTCTTATTTCAAACTGGAAGCTTATTTAGTACTGCAATGGGAAGTTAATTAGAAATGTGTCTACAAAGTAAGCTTCTGAAGCCTATTAGCTAGCAGACTAAAAAAATCACCACAGGGCTAACTCCAGCCATAAATGGAGGGAAGAAGGAAACCATTTTTTAAAAAATAAAGGCAAGGAGATTTTCTGTCTGTTGAATTTTGTGTATTATAGATTTAAAAGTCTCATTTCATCAGGAGACATGCCTATCGCATAACAATACTTGTTTAAAAATTAAAAAAAAAAAAAGGTCCTGCAATCTTTATTCTCCTGTCAGTTCTGGCCTAATACCAGGATGTTTTCAGTATGATAGAATGGGGTAACAGGACGATGGCATTTTAACTGAATTTAAACACACACTGGATAAACTAGGAAAACGTGATTGCTGGTTCTGAAGAAAGGGAGTCCTAAACTGGGTTCTTTTCGGTGCATCAAACTGAAGGATAGGCCAGAGCACGCAGGGAGAGCACCTCCCAGCAGAAAGCAGAGGTGTCCTGTTGGCGGCTCACCTGTGGCAATTTTCAGAGTTGAGAACTGAATCTAATGAGCACTCCCTGGGCATGTCAACAAAAAAGTTACTCAGAAATTGAGTCCAGAGAATCTGGCAAGGGGTTGAATGATGTTATTGTGATCAGTCACACATCCACAGTTCTATTTTCATGAGAAGAGGCTCCTCACCCTCCAATTTAGGTCCCTCCAATTCTGCTAGGAATTAAAATTGCTAATAATCTAGTTGCTTTTTAAACCAATATGGGCAAGAATTGAAAAATTCTTTCTAAACTTTGTCCTTAAAAAAAAGATTTTGAGTCAGTTATTCCCTCGAATTTAGAGTGTCCTTAAAATGTGAATACCACTCCAATTGTTCAGCAGAGATTAAAGAGTGATTAATATATCCATGGAGTACTACCTCTGCACTATTAGAAGCCAGAGCATTTGGATGAATTTCACTCAGCGTGAAGGTGGCTATTAAGAACTGAGGAAGATGAGGGAAAAGCAGCAGGAGAGAGACCACCAATGTCCATCCTTTGGACTAGGAATGAAAATTAAGCCTCTGCCCACTGAAAATTTTACAATTTGAGCTTATTCCTGAAAAGAAAAGTGCATTAACTATCTAACAGTGGCTTATTCAGTGTTTTCTGTTAAGGCCAGTTCTTGGTGGCAGTACTAAAATTTCCCCAACACCACCGCATTTCCGGATTTTTCTATCCCAGACCAACCTTCCTGATACAGGATTAAACCTAGATTTTCGAAGGAGCCTGAGCTCCAGCAGCACAACATGAAAACTTACCAGTCCAAAGACATATTCTAGGGCTCTGTGTGTGTGTGTGTGGGGGGGGGGGGTTGCTACTATTTCAGGCATTTTCCTGAAGTGTTCAATTTTCCATTGACCAAGAAAGCAGCTCCCCTGGTGTGTGGGAAGCACTTGGATGGGTTGCCCTTCTGCCACACTTCAGGAGGATGATGGTAGTCTGGGGCCTTCTAGTGATAGCTTCTGGGAGAAACTGCCTTCAGTATTAGGAAGGGAGAACCAGAATCACTCCAACTTTCTCAGCTGTATTTTCTCCGAAAGCCATTAAGTTCGTAGCTCCTCTTTGTGCGAAGTTGATTTCTATTTGGCTTTGAATTGTTGACGGCTATTTCCTCCTTAATGAAAGTGTTGTCTGGGTGAAAAATATATCTGGTGGCAGGGAAATTGGTTGATTTTTTTGAGATAGGTGCCCAATGTCCTACTTTTCTATCTGAGGGAAAATTTTCTGCAGACTACAGAAATTGACAGCATTGTCCAGGTAATAACCACCGTGGACAATATTTTCAAAAGGACATTTGAGTGATGAAAGCATTTGGGTATTGCTTTTTCAAATACGCCATTTTCTGTCTTGGCCTTCTTTGATTTTATAGGGGGTGGGGGAGAAGGGACCAGGAATTGGCAAAGGGACGCCTTCCTGGTTTCTCCCAGTCCTGAAATATCGAGGTGCTCCTCAGCTTTGCTTGGAATTCCGGGGTCTGAAGAGCCCTGGATGGGTTTGGCTGTCGCGGTGATGATTTTAAGAGTCGAAAGGGAATCTTGGGAATGAGGAATGACACTCTTCTTGCACTCCTCCGCCCAGAAATAAAGCCGATGGAAGCTCTGAAAGTTGCATGCTCTCAAATAGCCAGTTAGGAAGTGTGCATTCTTTCGGAGTTGTTTGTTTGTTTTTAAGTAAGGTGCCTAGCTTTGATTCGATCCTGGAAAGTTCCCTTAAAGCAACCAAGTCCTTCTGGAGCTTCCAGATCTCATTCTAAGACCTAACCAGTCTTCGCCATTTTAATTAATAGGGGGAGGCGGGCTAGTCAGGTTGGCGAGCCGCTGGTCGGGTCAGCTGCTTACAGGAGCAGCGGGGTGGCAAAGCGAGTACGCTCTCTAGGCTCGCCCTGCAATCTCCTCGCTACCGTTCTTTAGGTCCGGACGCTTGTCTGCAGGAAGTTGCTGTCTTGATTTATCCGCTACTCAAGCTTGCGACCAGCTCTTTTTCTCTGTGTCAGCACTAACCCCTCCTGGAGCTTGGTAAACAAGGCGCGCACATTTTTTCTGCTGTCGATTGGCATGTTGACGTCTCTGCTTGAAGGAATGTGACAATAAAATGGGAAACCAAAGCTTGGCAAGCACTTAATCAAGGATAAAAAGGTTCCGCTGTAAGGATGTCACTCAATTTATTGTGAAAGTCGAATGAATTACGTTTAATGAAAGTGCTCCCCAGATGAATATTACCAGCAATTTCCTGAGTTGGCTCTGTCAGCTCGAGATGAGGAAATGCCAGCCCAGATCAGAAATGAGCGCCCATCTCAATTACTATGCAAGCTTTCCAAGAGCGGCTTTTTATTGAGATAATATATATTGGCGGCTTCTTCGTGCCCCTCCGCGCGCCTAGGAGCGCGTTTGCGCATTTTCCAAGTTTGCCATCTGCCCTCAAGGGTTGCTGGCTGTTGTTTAAACTTATAATGAGTGCGCCGCGTTTCTGCTGTGGACTGAAAACCTAATTACCCCCTCTGCAAACAGCTTTTTCTGGAATATTTTGTTTACTATGGAGGTGCGGGCTGGCGGGGGTGAGGTGGGGGTGGGACGGAGAGAAATCCTTTCCTCAGGTGACCTTCGTTACAGAAAGTTCCTTTGTCGTTTAGTCGGTTGCTCTGGGTGGTGGGAAGCAAGGTGGCGCCCAGAGCCGGGTCTCTGGGATGGAGAGCACCGTGGGGTCCCCGGAGCAGTGAGAGTGCATCGGCTTGCCTCTCCCGCCGAGAGTAGCGAAAAGACTTCTAACGCCCCTACTTCCTTTAAATTAATGAGAGTATTGGAAATACGTTGGGGAGGGGGATACACAGGCCACGGCCGGAGCGCATCACCTCATCTGCATGAGAATGGAAAACCGAGAGGCTTTTCATGTAGTGCTTCTTTCTCCCACAATAAGACAAATTGCTGCTTAGAAATACCGAGTGTTTCCTTAGAAACTGGCTCGTGGGGGCTCTGCGAGTCCCTGTTGAGCCTGACTTGAAAGGCCATTTCAAGTCGTCTTCTACAGTTAGAAGCGAGAAACTTTCTTCGACGTAGGCTTCATATCCTAGACTCGGAAACCCTGTCGTTCTCACCAAAGCCGCAGCGTTCGGGCCCCGGGAAGTTTGCCAGCCGGAGTCGCTGCCGCCACAGCTGCGCGCTCTATTGTCTTCTTTTAGCCTGAGGTGACCTCGGGCAATCCCAACTGGTTTAAGAAAACATAGGTACAGCCCTCTCGCGTCTAGACCCCAAGCCTTCACACCAAAGCGTTGCTTCGGGGGAACTTTTTGTCGACGCCGCCGAGCTTCGGTGCTTCTGGGGCAGCAGGCAGGAGTGCAGCAGTTCTGCGGAGGGAGGTCGCGGACACTGAAACTGAATGGGTCGTGGCCGGCGGCCGAGAAAGCCCGGCCCGCGGAGCGGTTCTTCAGAACCACGGACAGAGCCACAGGCTCCGCCCCGCCGGGTGTCCGCAGACCGGCCCTACTCCATCGCAGAGTGCGCGCTCGGTCCCTCTTGAAGTAGAGTCGGCGCATTCCGCAGACACTTCTCTACCGCCCAGGCGCGACTCTAACGACCCGCCTCCCTCTCCCAGTCTTTCGGGAGCACTGAGCTCAGATCGCTAGGTCCCCAGTGTTTCCTGTGGCCAGATCGGCTCGTTTGCACCACGTCCCCCCAACTTCCGTGGCTGCGGCATCACGTGATTACCGCAGAGTTTAGGCTGAGGGGAGGTGAATCCTTGTTTCCCCCACTTTCTCCTCCCGCGTCCGCATTCCCTTGCACAGTTCGTTAAATCTACCCCTCCTCACAAACAAACATGAATCAAGTGATGTAGAGCTGTAAGTGTCTTTAACAACGTAAAACGCCCGTTTGACACACAAGGAAACTGAGGTACGGAGAGGGATTACCTTTCTCGCCAGAGTAAAACCAGGTGGGGAGAAGTGATTCATGCCCTATCTCCCACCTGCAGGGAACACGGCTGGAGACACCGAGACAGCCTCCAGGATCAGGCGCTCTTAAAGAGCGACGCGGGTGGAGGGTGGGAAGTCGTAATTATTATGAATTTCTAAAGGAGCAGTAATTATTCACGGGAAGCAGGACAAACTACCGCTCGGGCAAAAGAATCGATATATTTCCTATCGAAAGTGCTTGGCTCGCCTTTAATGCAGACGAATTGGGATGCAGCCTCATCATTTCCCCGGCGTGGGGCCTGATGCAGCGTGGAATCTATCATCATTAGAACCAGGATGGGGTAGGGGGAAGTTTCTCCTTAACTTTAAATGACCTCAGTGTTGGCTCTAGAGGGTTCAGAAAGGCCAGGGAGAGTGTGCAACAACAGCCAGAGAAGGGGGGTGGAGGAAGGAAAGGGGAGGCGGGACAGTGGCTGTGTTTGGGGGTTGTTCGGGGTTTAGGGGCTTTTTGTCTGTTTGTTTTGTTAAGTAAATAAGGAGATTGCGCAGTTCCACCTTGGCGGTAGTCGCACGGTTGATTTGGTCCAGAAATAAGCCGGGGAGTACCCAGAGTTGGCGCTAGGGGTTCTCTGTGTCAAAGGCGAAGGTTGGCTGGGAAGTTCTGTCTGTTTCTCTCGCCTCAGTTTAAGAGGTAATCCTTTCAGGATACCCGATTCTGCAAATCCCCGCAGTGTTAAAGGAGCAGAGGTCTGGCAGGCAGTTCTCCATCAACCTGTGTGAGAAGCCAGCTTGGAGAAAGGCAAACACGCGAGAAGAGAGCCAATCTGGAGGTGAAGAGAGGCCGGGAATTGAATAGGAATGGAAGGAAAGGTTCAGGAGCAACGCCTTCCAGGGTTTTCTAGAAGGCCTGGCTGAGACCAGCCTTCCTCTTTCCAGCAAGAAGCTGGCCTTTTGCCCATGGGTCAACCCACTGCAGTTTTTAAAGCCTGGGGATGGGTCCCACCTTAACCCACTAAAGTGGCTCTGGTGTCCAGGGTCCTGCCTAGTGAATTGCACAGCGTTTTCCTATTTCTCCCCACTTGTGCAGCCCACGTTCCTGGGCACAGTCTTTCTCACTCTTAGAAGTTGCCTGCTGCCCCTGGTGGGCAGCTGCTGGGTTGGAAGTTGTATTCTTGTGCGGGTGTCTTCACTGTTTCCTGCAATGCCATTCCTCTTAAGGTCAACAAAGTGAGGTGTTGTGTGTGTTGTGAGTGGTTGTGTATTTTTGAGTGCTTGGCCTTCATCTGGCTCATCCCTTCTTTATAACAGATCAGTCTAGCAGAGAAGATAGGGTGTGGCACTTAAAAAAAAACTAACTCCACCTCCTTAATTGCATTAAAATTATCACAATTATAATAACATCTATAACATTAATGAAAACAAAAATTAAAATTGTGCACTTCCAAGCACTAAAGTAGAAATAATACCTTTCACCTTCACTTGGATTTTCTTTTCCTCAGAGCCCAGCCTTTCACGGTATATTGTGATTACCTGAGTGTCTTTGTTTGCATGCTGTCAGAGACAGCCAGCTAACTCAATACCAGGACTGTATGATCTACTGACATCATTTCCTCCCACCACCTTCATTTTTAGAGGCTTTATAATTAAACTCTGTGAGATATATGTAACATGCATCCAGCGGAGAGCCTTTTTGCTTATATTTATGTAGCATGCTGAGGAAGGAAAATTAAGGAAGTGCTTATATTGAAGTAATAAGCCTGCTTTGATATTAGCAGGAATGTCCTTTTACTTTACTTTTCTCAAGTCTAAAAGACTATCTCTGTAAGACCAGACCCCAAAGTCATGCCTTTTAAAGGAAAGATTCCAATAAAGTAAAAAGACATTTATTAGCTTGTACTAACTTAGTAGAACAAAAGGCCAGGCTAACCACTCACTGAAAATGTACAATGGGCTTAGCATGGCAAAGTTGCAGTATGATGCAAGAAAGCTGAGCAGAAAGAGCTAGCTGGAAACACCTTCAAGGCCCTACATTTTTCTCTCTCTCCCTGTACCTAACCCATCACAAGACACACATGTATACAAGGTGTAACATGGCCTTCCAGAGCCAACACAAAGACATCACACTGCAGATTGGGAGGAATTTTAATAAAATTGAAAGTTACAGTCTAAAAAGAAGGAGACACATATTTTCTTCTCTAAGATAGGTTATTACCGGGAAAAATTATGATAGAAAAGCTTGGAGAAAATTTCCTGACTTAGAAGAGTCTTTTTCATTTCCAAGTTAAACATACACATATGCACACATAGCAGAGCAAGATTGGATATACATCTGTACATCTCTCTTGGAAAGATTCCCTGGGAAATCATAGTGGGGAATTCTTTTGTTTTCTAAGTTGCTGGTCTTGAAATTTCAACTTGAGTTTGACAGTAACATTTCCAATCTGGTAACTGATACTATACTGTTGTCCTGTTTATGTCAGTATTTTCAGCCAGAGCGCAAAAGCAGTTTTGGAAAAGAGAGACTGCTGGCTTGACAGCTGGAATTTTAGTTATGTATATATAATATACGGCAACCTCTCCAACCAAACTTTAGAAGATGATTCTTCTCCTTGTAACCTTGTATCTGAATGTTACTAGAGGCCCACAGGTATATAAAACAGCTTATATAGAATTAATGGACTGCTTTACATTCAGTCTCTTACTTGTGAAGCCCTTGTAAAATATCACATCTACTTAAAATAGGAGGAATATAAAGTCAGGTTTTGTGTGCAATGAACACTTGTAAATGGTTCAGTGAAATATTTGATTGTTTTGAGTGAGTTTGACAATGTGATGGAAATTTATTGTCCTTCTTTGTGCACTGATGTGCTAATCATAAGGCTGCCCCTTCTTTTATGTACTTGACCAGTTTTTGAAAACTGATTGTAAGACTCCAAGGCAACATCTAAGTACACAACCAAGATTTTAGGAAGGATGCATTTATTAATTTGCCAAATTACAAGGAGATCCATGGGCCACTGTGAAGAAAAAAAAGAACAACCCTCCAATATCATGTTATTATTTTGTTTAAAATGATCAACAGTATATTTATTGTTTTATTGGAGTTGTGTACTGTAAATATTTAAGATGCAATTTTGAAGAAGAAAATAAGTGGAGGGCTTAAGTTAGCCTCAAACTTCATAAAAACCAGACTTTCTGAATATAGTGAAATTATTAAAATAAATCTCTTCAGCTACTTTCCATAAATGTGGGCAAAATTTAGAAAAATTGGAGGGGCTTATTCTTTTCTTCCTTTAGACATATATTAAAGACTACAGTTTTCTTAATTCTTTCACTTGGTTTATGGATTTTTGAAGATATGCCATACGCCTCACTATGAATTTCTTTCTTCTATTTTCTTTCTTTGTTTTTAATTGTGTATTTTCATTTAGAGAATCAAACATTTCTTTTCTTTTGCCTGATTGGATTGAGAATTATCATGACCAAAAACCATAGTTGCTTTTTCAAAACCTTCCCCCTTCACCCTATTTCATTTAATTTAAAGATTACCTAGGATAGTCAGACTTTTTTTTTTCTCTCGCTGTAAAAATGACCCTTATACTATTGTTAACATCTTTAAATAAGGAACAAGTGCCCTAAGTTACCAACTGGCTATATTCATTGCTGATGCTGCTCAATGCATGATGGAAAACTCTTAAAAACCTGAGCTGGATTACGTGAATTCCATTATACTTTCTGTTTGAGAAGTTTTCAGTGAAAATACTATAATTAATCTCAGGTTTGATTCTAAATCTATTTGTAGAATGATGAGTTGTGATTTGTTCTTGGAGCAGCTGTGGTGTTGGTAATAGGGCTGACTATATGATCTCTAAAATTGAAAGTATAAAATACCTTTATTCACATATCTTTTTCAGTCATTTGTGTGTAGTTTGTTGCACCAGAGCACCATCATTTATTGTTTTACAGAACTAAATTTAGAGAAAGATGCAAAACATTGCATTTGAAAGGAAGTTATTCATCCATAGTCAGTGTAGTATTTCTCTGGTCTTCATGTGAATCTTAATTGCTATTGATGTGGAGATTTTGCAAAACATGGCAGTGTTTTTGCCTCTTTCACAAGAAATACATAATTGAATGATGAATGCCTCATGTTAGATTTTCAACCTTATTTCTTTAGGTTTAATAAGGCAGAGTTATGAACAGCTGCACTGAAGAGCCAGCCATAATCTCTAGCCATTATCAAACCAGTGCAGATCTGGCATGAGCACAGATGAGCTGAACTGCCACTTTTGGATCTGTAGCTCTGCTCTCTGAAATGTGCTGGAGAGTGGAAGCTGAATGATTTGGCCCAAGATGTTTAATCCTGCCTTGCATTCTTGACTGAAATCCTTTACAGTTAGAATGGTTCTAATTAATGTGTGGCCAGATGCATATGCACATGTCTCAGATTGCTGGATTCCACCCCCCCACCCCAGCCCCACCTCCCACAGCCTGCTTCTCTTCTTTGACCAAATGGTGAAGAAAACAAGAGGCTTTAAAGGCAAATGCACATTTGGAAAGATGGCTGATATCCTACCAAAATATATTATACTATACTATACTATACTATACTATACTATACTATACTATACTATACCTACTAGGTGGGTAATGTCATGGTGTCAAGTGTCAACATTGAATTCTTGGTAGAAATAGAGGAGTTCTGATGAGAAAGTGGAGGACTTCTGGGCTCCAATGAGGACCTGGCCCCTTTTCAGTCATCCCAGGATCTTTCCCTCTCTCTCTCTCTCTCTCTCTCTCTCAGATCGCTCACTTCAGTTCTTAAGGGAAGCAGCACTGAAAAAGACTTGTTAAGAAAAAGGAGGGGAAGAGAATGGCAGTGTATTTTCTTAATTCTGTGATCTTGGGCAAACTTTTTAACCTCTCAGACCCTGATTTCCTTGTCTATAATATGGGGTTAACAATACTTTCTACCCCATGGAGTTACTACTGACAATTAACTGAGTTAAAGTGCTATAAAGAGCTCTGAAAGGTGCCTGACACATAGGAGTGGTGAGCTAGTAAAGAAAAAAGTCTCGTTACCCATTAGACAGAAAGGTGTCTGGGCCAGGGTCTCCTGCTCCCAACACAGCCGTTATATGGGTGAAATGCAAGGACTGACTCTACCCTAGGACCATCCTATCTTTGGTTTCCCACTTGCTTATTGCTGGACAGTTGCCCAGTGTTGCCCAGAGAGCTGTAAATATTTAATGTGAATAGTAACCATTGTGACTAAAGCCAGAAAAAGATGGCCATTTCCTTAGCAACCAATCAAGTGTTTATTGAAAGGAAGACACAAGCCTTTGACAGGCCTAATGAACAGATTGCCTAGTTGAGTGAGAATTCTTGTGATGTTTTCATTTTAGGTGGCAAACAGTGTGAACATTTATTAAGATCTAATTTAAAATATTGGTATTTATGAGCAGTAATTGCTTTTAATTACTTTAACACTTGAAATTCTCTTAAACTTTGCACACAAGGTAATCAGAACATCTCGCCTACTAGTTTTAAAGTGCAGGGACCTTTGGGCAGGGGATATAGACTACTTTCCTCCATTAAAGTTCATTCTAGCTGAATGCCTAGATGTGGCAGCACCATAAGCTCCCAGTAGTACTAGACGAAATAATTTGATAGGATGAGAACCACAGCACCCCTCTCCTATGCTGCCCCAAATATCTCCTGTCTGCCACCATATGCCTCTTTCCAAGGCATTGCTCTGGATATCCAAGAAGAGTTCCTATATAGAAACACTATTTTGTGTCTTGGATTTGACATGAGAATTGGGAAAGGTATGGGGTGACTGATGGGGATAAAATGTTCTACATTCCTATTTATACCCAGAGCCAAGCACTGTGCCTGGACTTTAGCATGGATTTTCTTTTTCATTCTCACTTTATTTTCTCAATCCTATGAGATGGTAGGTATTATTAATATCAGTAAAGTTTTGTTAATATCATGTTATGATATTACTATGCCCATCCTAGTCATATCATTAGTAATACACCATTTTATAGATGAGGAAATTGAGGCATTGAGAACGTGTCTGGTGCAAGGTGGTGATATTCTATCCCAGACAGTCTAATTCTTCAAATTACTGCACCATATTGTGTGTGTGTGTGTGCATGTGTGCATGTGTGCATGCATGGGCACACATAATGGAGGGGGAGGAGAATGAGACTCATTTTAAAGTTTTTGAAAGAAGTAACTGTTGCTTTCTACTTTAATGCACAGTTCTTCTTATTTGGGTAGCTGGAGTGTACATAAAATTGCTGTGGTTTTACCATAATGTAGTAGTTTTAATTAGATGTTGTTACTCTTGAAGGGCTTCCCATCAAATGGGGGATACAAGGGTAACAAATGCAAGTTTGATATCAATGGTTGTGACTTAAGTTTGTACTGATGGCATGTGGGACACAATCTCTTTAGGATGTCTGCATCTATTGACCTGACTGATATGAAAAATGATCCCTGGCCCTCAGGGTAAGGTAATAAGTGAGACCAGGGCATAAAGCACAACCCTCACAGTCATCTGTGATGGAGTTTAAAATGATCCATAACATCTGTATCTCTCCTAGCAAATCATACATCTGTTTTGTGAATTACTTGCCATGTCTGGACATGAGGAGGTGGGGAGAGGAGAGTAGAGCTTATTTGTAAGGGGATAACCACATGTAGGAGGCATAAACTCCAGTTTCTCCCGTGGTATTTATTCTCATGAATCCTGTGTTCCAACAGCTTACCAGATATAAAACAGAGATGTAAATCCATATTCTTTTAAGAGCAAAATTTTTGTGTGATGATACAAACTAAGAAACTTTAAAAAATCTGTTTAATACCTTATTGTCAGAATAGTCCCAAACATTCAACTAGTTTAGCTTAGGCATTTTTATCATAGTCTGGATATATGATTTTAAAAATAAAATAGAAAAATGCTCACAAAATATTCTATAGAATTACTCATGTTGGATTTAGGAATTTTTCTATTTCTGAAGAATAAAAGTAGATCCAAGATATTTCTACCCAAAGTGGAAGCCCTCTGGCATGGAATGGCAGGGAGAGAGCCTGGTTTCATTTCAGTCTTGTGCTACATTTGACCTTGGGAGAGCTCAGTTATGCCTTGGGGCAAAAAATTAAATGTTCCATTTTGCAGCACTATCATCTTTCACCTTTATGTGGATTTAAAAATGTAAATAAAATTGCTTTCTGTAAATGGTATACATGAAGGTCATATTCATATTCTCTGCAAGAATTCAAAATGCCATTTGACCCATCATTGGCTCAATAGATAATAACGTGTTCTATTAGTTTCTAGTAATCTACTTTTTAAGCATTTTATGGCCCAATATTTTTATGCCTAGTTCCTAGTTTGTGAAATAAGAAATCAGAAATAAACCTTTTAGCACTTCATTGTAGATTTATTTATAGAATATATGTTTTCAATTTTGAGCTTTTAAAAATGCCACATCTTCCCAGAATACATTTCCTTGGTTATAAAAGTGGTCTGGCTGAAAATCTACAACGAGAGAAGAGTGTACTCTTGAAAAATTTTGAGGGCTCAAGCTATTCCAGTTATGATCTGAAAAGCAGAGTGCAACCAATGGATTTAGAAAATAAAGTAACTGCTCTTCTCTTTGGGGAAGAGGGTGTTTGAATTATTTTCATTGAAATTTCGATAATAAGACCCTAATAGATCCTTGTATTTAATTGTCATGATTTTGATCGTTGATGACTTTTGATTGCTTCTTCTGGAGGCACCTGTCAGCCATCTCTGAAGCACAGATGGCTTTATCAGCAGCAGGAGGAGTTTCTTTTTCATACTAACCTTGAGCAGAACACATTTTTGGGGGAAGATGAGCAGACCAATGTCATCCTAAGTTTTTCTGTCTTTGGGAAATTACTTTGTTTATTGAATAATGAATTGAGATCACTGTCTCAAAAGCTCCTAGTTTTTTTTTTTTTTAATTGCAAGGAGTGTTGGTCCTCCTTCTAAGTAGATATATAATGAATATTCAGTGACCAAGGCCATAAGACTATGATAATAATATACCTCTGTTTGCTTGGGACAGTCCTATTTTATGCCTGTTGTTTATATCAAAAATATTTTCTCTTACTTTCAAAAGTGTCTTGGTGTAGATGATAAATTATACGGTAGTCTTACACGTAACTTAGTGTTCAAATGGCTGACTGAAAAGGTTGATTAGAAGTCTTTTTATGAAAGTCTTATGATTATGAAAGATTGTTGACCAGGCAAGAAGAGCATTTCCATCTCTTCTACACTCCCTTTCTCATGAAGCATTCAGGTTCTTCATGAACTTGGGTAACCAGGGGCCACTACCGTGATGTGCTTCATGGAACATATCCCATACTCTTTTATTTAAAAATCTGGTAAAATTTTTTTATTAAATATTATGTATTACACAATCATGAGAAAAGTTGATAGAAGACTGATTAGTTGAGGTCCTGCAGAGTGGCATCAGCTTGGTGAAATTGTTTTGGCCCAAGGCCTAGAAACTAAACTTTACCAGTGCTTTTAGAGTTAACAGTCAGAAATAGACTCACTCTAACCTGAATATTCTTTTGATAATGCCCTTATCCTGTGAGAACAATACCTGAAACACTTATCAGAGCACATTTCTTTCAATGTGGTAGTTCTGGAGAGTCCAATTAGTAATCAAAACTTGATATATATCCATATATCTATGTATCTTTTTATATCTCTATCTATATATATATAGATAGCTTTGAGGTTATTTCACACGAGGACATGGCAGAACCCAAAGTAAAGGTTCTCTTTTTCTGTCTTGTGCCTTCCTATCCTTGAGAGTGGTGAGCATGCGTCACCCTACTTGCTTCTCTGAATCCCTATTTTCTATGCGAACAAACCCATTCAGTCTTTTTGATACATTTTTTTCTCTAAATATGTTACTATCACTGATGAAACTTCAAACAGTAGCTCCTATTGAATATTCTTCCTGTCCCCATTTTCTGTTAATTTTATTAGATTCCCTGAAGGCATTGTTTTCTCCTTTCATATCTTGGTTCTTTATGGGCTAGAACTTCATTGACACTGTTGGCTGTCTACCATCTTTTACATCTCCCTTTTTTAAGGCTCTGCAAGGCCTTGAGACTAGGATATGTGACTCTGTGATGTTGATTTAATGTTTTTTTTTCCTTTCATACCTTTACTCAGGAGTTATTCGTGATGGATAACTTAAACAAGTCGATAGGCAGCTAGGCAAAGCCATTTAGTGCATGGTGGGGAGAGGGGAGAAGAAAACATTTTCCATACCTCTGTTTAAAAGCTTGACCTGATTTTACAGTAGTGATTTTGTAGACACGTCTTGCTTTTTCTGAATTTCTTGGGATTGTAGAAGTTGGTGCCTGGTGTAAAGTATTCTTTTTTTTTTTAAGATTTTATTTATTTCTTTGACAGAGACACAGCGAGAGAGGGAACACAAGCAGGGGGAGTGGGAGAGGGAGAAGCAGGCTTCCGGCTGAGCAGGGAGCCCGATGTGGGGCTCGATCCCAGGACCCTGGGACCATGACCAGAGCAGAAGGCAGACGCTTAACGACTGAGCCACCCAGGTGCCCCGGTGCCTGGTAAAGTATTAAAAAGAGTTGGGGGTGAGTAGGGTGAAGTGGCTATGGGGATTAATACTAGAACCACTGCACAAATTCTCCTCTGTTTTGCAAATGCACTGGCAAAAGCTAACTGGACCCTCCTTGGTAGGAAGTATCAACGTGGATCGCTCCTTCTAATAGCTCAGGAGATCCTACTTTGCTTTTCTTGGAAAAAAATCTCATGAGGAATTTTCCCTTAGAAATCTAATTTGTGCAGGTCTCTGGCAAGGACAGAGTTTAAAATTAGCTTTTAAAAATTTATTTTTATTTTTAATTATGGTAAAAAATGCATAAAATGAAACTTATCATCTTAATAATTTTTAAGTGTACAGTTCAGTATATTCACATTGTTGTGCAACCAATTTCCAGAACTCTTTTATTGTAAAACTGAAACTCTGTACCCATGAAATGACAACTCCCCATTTCCCTTTCCCTCTAGCCCCTAGCAACCAACAGTTCTACTTTTTGTCTCTATGAATTTGACTCATCTAGATACCTTATATAAGTGGAATCATACAATATTTGTTCTTTTGTGACTGGCTTATTTCTCTTAGCAAAATGTCCTTAAGCTTTATCCATGTAGTAGCATATGTTAGAATTTCTTTCCTTTTTTATTAAAAAGATTTTTTAACGTGGTCTTTTTATTGACCTTTTTATTGTTTGTTGGTTTTGAGTCATAGAGAACTTTAGCCTATACCTAGTTAATACAGGAATTCCTCCATATTTTCTTATACACATGTGGTTTTATTTTTTTATATTTAGAACCCTGATCCATTTGGAATTTATGTATTGGGTATGTTGTAAAGTATTAGTTTAATTTTATGTTTTCAAATGGCTAACCAGACATCCTAGCATCATTTATTTAATATCCCATGTTTGCTTCAGTGATTTGAGATGATGATTTTATCATATACTAAATATCCTTACATCTGTTTCTGTTCCACTGGTCTGTATGCACCAGAAACATTATGTTAATTTGAAAGACTGTTTAGCTTTATTTAATATTTGTAGGAGCCAATCCCCTCTCAAAGATCTTTTTCCAGCTTTATTGAGATATAATTGATATACAATATTGTATAAGTTTAAAGTGCACAAGTGATGATTTGATACACATCTATATTGAGAAATATTTACCACAATAAGGTTAGTTAACATATCTCTCACCTCACATAATTACCAGTTTGTTGTAATTTTTGTTATGGTGAGAATATTGAAGGTCTGCTCTCATGATTTTCAAGTATACAACACAGCATTATTAACTATAGTCACCATGCTGTACACATAGTTATCATGCTGTGCATTAGATCCTCAGAACTTACTCATCTTATAACTGAAAGTTTGTACCCTTTGACCAACATATCCTTATTTTCCCCACACCCTCAGCCCCTGGCAACCATCATTCTACCCTCTGTTTCTGTGAGTTCAATGTTTTTATCTTCCACATATCAGCGAGATCATACAGTATTTGTTTTTCTTTGTTTGACTTACTTCACTTAGCATATGTGCATTTTATTAGATTCCCTGAAGGCGTTGTTTTCTCCTTTCATATCTTGGTTCTTTATGGGCTAGAACTTCATTGACACTGTTGGCTGTCTACCATCTTCTACATCTCCCTTTTTTAAGGCTCTGCAAGGCCTTGAGACTAGGATATGTGACTCTGTGATGTTGATTTAATGTTTTTTTTCTTTCATACCTTTACTCAGTGCCCTTAGAGTCCATCTATGTTGTCACAAATGGCAGGATTTTCTTCTTTTTTTAAGGCTGAATAATACTTAGGTTGTTCCCATGTCCTGGCTATTGTAAGTAGTGTTTCAGTGAACACGGGAGTGTAGATATCTCTCTGTGATAGTGATTTCATCTCCTTTGGATATATACCCAGGACTGGGATTGCTGAATCATGTGATAATTTTATTTTTAATTTTTTGAGGAACCTCCATACTGTTTTCTGTATAGACTGTATTAATTTCATTCCCACCAACAGAGCACAAGCATTCCCTCTTTTCCATAAACTCACCAGCATTATTTTCTTTTTAATAATAATCATCCTAACAGGTGTGAGGTGATATATATCACTGTGATTTTGATTTGCATTTCCCTGATGATTAGTGATTTTGAGTACCTTTTCATGTACTTGTTGGCCTTTTGTATGTCTTCTTTAGGAAAATGTCTATTCAAGTCCTCTGCCTATTTTTTAATCAGACTTGCTTTCTTTTCTTTTCTTTTCTTTCCTTTTTTTTTTTTGCTGTTGAGTTGTATGAGTTCCTTACATATTTTAAATATTAACTTCTTATCAGATATATGGTTTGCAAACTTTTTTCCCATTCCATAAGTTGACTCTTCATTTGGTTGATTTTTTTCTTTTTTTTTTTTTTGCTGTGCAGCTTTTTAATTGAATGTAGTTCCATGTGTGGATTTTTGCTTTTGTTGCTTGTGCTTTTGGTGTCATATCCAAGAAAAAAAAAAACCCAAACCCAAAACCAAAACAAAATATTGCCAAGATCAATGCTGAGGAGCAAGGAAAGAGTTAAGAGTTAATATAGTATGGGGGCACCTGGGTGGCTCAGTCGGTTGAGCGGCTGCCTTCGGCTCAGGTTGTGATCCTGGGGTCCTGGGATCGAGCCCCCACATCCGGCTCCCTGCTGGGTGGAGGGCCTGCTTCTCCCTCTCCCTCTGCCTGCCACTCTGCCTACTTGTGCTCTCTATCTGTCAAATAAATAAATAAAATCTTTAAAAAAAAAAAGAGTTAATATAGTATGTCAGGAGTTTCATTCCAGCCTAGAAACTAGAAGGGACTAAAAGATAGAAATCATCAGGTTTCTTTTCAAAGATACTTTTTCCCCCCTATAGAATTAGGAGGAAAGAATGAAGGAGAGAGAGAGGAAGAAAGAGAAGGAAAGAAAAATATTTAGTATTTGCAATTATTCTATATTTAGAAACTATCATCATAAAAATATTGCCCTCTCCAATGAGCTGAACAATTCACATGTGCTTCTGCCTTCTTAGTCACTCAACATCTGAAAATGATTCTAAATATTTTAATCAGCAGAAAAGAGACCAAAGGGAAAACATCCCAAATAAACAAACAAACAAAAAAAAACAAGCAAACAAATACCATGTGCAATCACTAAAAAATTTTATGGACATGTCTCTTTGATTTCCAAGATGGCTGTATATCCCAAATGGCATTTTTGCAATGGGGTGGTTTTTCTAAATATAGTAAATGGGCAACTATTCTCTTAAGCAAAACATTTGCTTTAAGAAACCTCAGTGTTTTATTAATTAAACTTCCTCAGCTGAGGAATTTCTGAATCATGTGTTATAATTGCTCTGAAGACTATCATGATGTTGGTACTAATAAATTCCAGAAGTGAATGACTTTTCTAACATGTGCCTTATATATAATTTTGAAAGAAAAAGTCAGAGGACTGCTTTTGGGACTTGGCGGTGAACAATAAGCTATAGCTGAAATAAGAGATTCTTTTCTATATCTTACGAGTTGAGAGTTTAAAGGAGATGGTCACTTCTAACTACCAGAGGTAAGGAACCAAGCATTTCTCCCCTGCATTGTGTGCCAAGCTTCCCTTGTTACACAATCCATCTTTTCCATATTTGGCTTCTAATGACTGGGGAAGTGATAGAATTAGGACAAGAAGGATGTAAAAGATTCTCTGATGATGTTTTTTGGCCACTAGTTCCTCTTTTTTTTTAAGTGAAGTAGGCTGTACACCCAACGTGGGGCTTGAACTCATGACCCTGAGATCCAGAGTTGCATGCTTTACTGATTGAGCCAGCCCAGTGCTTCATTAGCTCCTCTTTTTAACCACTACTGTGTCTCTCCTCCCTCTATCTAGGATATGCTCAAAATTAAGAATGAGTGCAAAAGGGTTCTTTAGAAAGGGAAACATGGTTCTAGAGACCCACTGCTGGTTCATGGTGAAGGTAAAAAGGATGAGTCAATTTTTTTAGTAATCAGTGTTCACTCGAGTCCCAACATTGAAACCAGAGTTTACATCCCCATGGAGCAATCTAACACTTTTTATAAATCATGAATTTCTCTATTTTTGTTATGGTACATTGTGTTCCAGACAGGAAATAGAGATAGGAAGAGAATGTGTAGAAGTCTTTGTTTTCTTTGGTAAATGCAAAAGACAAGGACAATTAAAAAAAAATAGAGTCTAGAAATCTAACTTATGCTACTGATGCTATCATTTGAGTTGCTCTGTACTGTGGAGTGAATATGGGCCAAAGAGGCTAGGTGTTTGTGCCACAAATTATCAGCAGTAACCTTGTAATGGTATGTCATGCCATTACTTTCCATAATACCTCAAACGGATCAATGGATTATTCCATGAACTATATATATTGTTAGTTCTCCTATATGTAAATTTCACAAAAGGAGACTAAAGCTGTGTTTGCAGAACTGTAGTATAGGGCTGAAAAGAGAACGAATTGGCTTAAAGATCAACTTGTGGCCACTTTAAAAGACTAATCCTGAGACTTTAATCAGTTGGTGTAATCATCCATGCATGAAGAAAATTGATGTACTGTACATTGTGTCTTGGTGAATAATCTCTGGTCCTGTTTTCCTTTGTGGTGCCATTGAAAAAAGAAATAAGTGGATCTTTTAATGGAAATCAGGGCTGTTCCAGCTTTAGTGGAAGGGTGAAAGGTAAACTTTATTTCCAAGCCAGGCATTAGAGCTCACAATGAGAACAGACTTCCCTCTTTCTGTACACCATCTGCATGCACAGCCTTGTGGCCTGGGTTGCCACTTACTGTCCAGAGAGAATGGCACTTCCCAGAAAGGATCAGAATTTGAGCCTGGAATTTTAACATTCACAAGCTGTCTGTGAGCACAGGTTGGGAGGAAATTGCCTGATGCTTATCAGCGTCCACTTTTTGCCACTTCTTCCAAAAGTGTTTGGGCCAATATTTGATATCAGATGCTGTTGGAAGTCACTAACCTATAAAATATTAAGTGGCTTATTACAATGCACATTGATGTACTTGTCATTTGTTCAAACCAAGTATGAGATGCAGGTTTGTTTTTCTTTTCCCCCAAAGGCTATTTTTTTGCCAATCAGTTATTTGCTGACCCTTACAGAAAAGTATAATTCTTTGGAATGGTATGCACCATTCTTGTGAAATCATCAGACAATTTTCTAGTTGTAACCTCTGCTCTGAAATGGGGAGGCAGGGAAGCTGGGTTTTGGTAAGTTATTTTTTAAGTGGTGGAGCTGAGGCACAGGATAGTTAATAAATGCCTTAGCTGAGTATCTCGTGTTGGAATTAGAACTCAAGTCTACTGACTTCCATCTTGCCAGCAAGAGAAATTAAGAGCTACAGGATTTCATACTATGCCACTCCCTGTCTAGATAAGGGTAAAAGCTTAATGTATTGACTTAGGGGGATCTTACCTAAAAGCACAATATTTATAAGGGAGATAAAGAATTCTGGTTTATCCTGGTGGGAACTGATTGCAATTCATTGATTCCTGGCTTGGGCATAATAAATAGGAAATAATTGTGTGATTGTTTATCATTATTTCTTGATTCCAAGGTTACTGTAGTTTGAACAATTTCATGGAATAATCTGTCCATCTCTTTAGAATTCACAGAGGCTGTGGGACCTTGAGTCTGGTCCAAGTGTCTGTGTGTGTTCAGCATGTGACAAAAATGATGAATGGGGATGCGGGTTCAAGGAAACAGAGGTCTTATTGGAATGACATCTGCTTCTCTTCTAGGCCAGACATGTCATACCAGGTATCAGTGAATCATGGTGGAAGAGGAATTCGACAGGCTTAAAACATAACATTTTTCTGGTCTATTTGATTTTGAGCAGAAAAATGAACAAAAACAAAAGTAATTGATTGTTCTATTTCCTATACTTTTTACATCCAAACTCATAAAGCCACATTAAATTAACTGCAAAAGTGAACAATTTTTGGCTTTATTTTAATTTAAGCCATGATTGCCCTTTTATATCTAGTCACTTATTAAGGTCCAACTTGGTGAAAACGACATTTTGCTTTTGCTTTGTATTTTCAAATTGTTTCTTTGCCAGTGATTTCTAACTCTCCATCCACCACTGTCTAAATAGACTCTCCAAGTTTCAAATTATATTAAATTGTCAAAATGGTAGCACATTATCCTAGGTAGACTTCCAAATACTACCTCACATCTAGAACAGAGAATCTCTTATTTCTGTAAAGATCAACTGAATATTTATGCTCAACAGGTGGGCATTTAAAAACACTTTGTGGGACTTTGTGGGAGGGGCATTTGGGGGGCTCAGTCAGCTGAGCAACCAACTCTTAGTTTCAGCTGGGGTTGTGATCTCCAGGTTGTGATCTAGGTGTGTGTGTGGGGGCGTGTTTATGGGATCCAGCCCTGTGTTGGGCTCCTGCTCAGCGTGGAGTCTGCTTTTCCCTCTCCTTCCTCCTCTGAACCCCTCCCTCATGAACACACACACACACACACACACACACACGTACATGCGCGCGCACTCTCAATAAATAAATTCTTAAAAATAAACCCACTTTGTGGGAGCTATGGGTTCTTTACATTTTAGAATGGCTTTTAAGAGGTATTTTCAAGTTCTTTAGTTATGGAAGAGGCATTACGTCTTGACTTTCCACTTAATTTCTTGTGGCATTAAAGAAATGTTCTTCGTTGTGCAGCCTTTTACAATGCAAATGAAACAAATCTCCACTTCTCTGGTCTAAGTAGTTTCATTTTTTCAGGCAGTTGCAGAACCTCTTACTAAATGGGGAAAAGAAACAACCTACAGATGCAGTCTGACTGGCATATGCTGGATCAGAATTGGTACACTAGTGGAGAAAGAACATTTGTCAAGCTGTACAGCTAAGAATCATGGTATTTGTAACATCGCTGGCCTGGAGGCCCACATTCTTAACATAGTTGAGAAACTGAGGGTCTAGTCACACCCATTTTTTTCATTGGTAGGATGCTTTCATTGCCCTAATTTTTATGGACTTAAAAAAAAAGTTGAAAGGAGCCTCAAAAGGCAGGTAAGCCAATTCCATTGGTCCATTAATTCTCATAGTTACTGGCACTCTCCTCTATTCTTCATACTTAGAGTTCCTCAGCATTCTGTTTGGACTGAGCTCTTAGGATCCACGTATCTATCCTTTGCTTCTCAGCCCTCTGGCAAAGACTAGGTACAGGCTGTTTTTCTCCCCTTTCTGCACGTGTGTATTTCTTTGAAGACTAAGGTAGGCATTTCTATCATCTTTGTTGACATTCATCAAAATAATTTTAGAAAATTCTAGAGCTATGAAACATTTAGAAATGATTCAGAACAATTCCAGTTTGCTTACTTGCTTAAGATCAGACAGCCCGTCAAATGCCTGAGCTAGGTTCCTGGAACAGTTCTTAATGAAGTCACACTAAATGTCTTCATTAGTTCTTTGAGACCTGTTTTAGTTAAATTGGTACATTTTAAAAAATTATGAAAATAAGTGCTGGCTCACAAAAATAATACAGTGGTCCTAATGAATCGATGTCTAATGAGACTGCCTCTAGTCTGCTCTTTTACTTTCATAGTTTGTAGGACTATGCTGATGTGACATGAAGAACAAAGGTGTTCCAAGGAGGCATGGGGGATCTTTTACTTTTAGGTTTGTTGACTTGAGAAGTGGAGAGAGAACCAGATGAGTAATCAAAGACATGTATCCTAATTCTGATTCTCTCAGTCTTGGGCAAGACTTAGAACTTAGAACTGAAATACACCCGGAGTTAATTTACACTAGCCCCTCATCTTACTGGAAAATGAGCAGAATGATGATGTGACTAATTCGGGAATACATAGCTAGTTATAGGAGGAACAAGGAATAGGATCCTGGTCTCCTGACTTCAAATCCTTTAGTATTTCTCCTACAGTAAACTGCTGTCAAAATCATTCAGCTTCTCGAAGTCTCCATTTTCTCATCTGTGAAGTGATGATTGTGATATTGGTCAACTATTAGTAATAGGGTTGTTGCAAAGAGTAACCTGTGATGAGAAAGAGAGAGAGAGACAGAAGTATATATGTTAATAATTTATTGAGGTAGGAATTTGGTGGAGTAGGAATTATGAGTGAAGCATTTCAAATTTAGCAGGTTGAAATAATCTTGATGGAAAGGGCCACTTTATGCAACTATTTGAAAAGGTGCTTTCTGTCATGGAAATGGAATTTTGGGGCAAGGGACTCCCTGCTTTTCTTCAACTAAATTTATAAACTGATTACTGTCTTGGAGTCATTCTTATCCATAAACATAATTACATAAAACAGCCCATCCCATATAGTAACTTTTTGATGCTGATCTAGTAATGATTTTTCTTTGATTTTTTTTTTCCAAGCAGGAAAAAGTTAACTTAATGAACATCTTGGGTCATCTCTGTGGTCTAATAATTTAATGCTTATCTAAGAATTTTAGTATTTTCCAGGCAAAATAGTTAATGAGGACATAAAATTATTCATTTTTTACCTGCATTCTAGATGAAATGATATGAAAGAAGCATGATTAATTTCATCATGTAGAGACTTTACTGGCTTTTACAAATTAAAGCCAAATACCCTTCATGAAAATTCTTGGAGATGTGACAAGCTGATTTATATTCCATTAATTTAACTCTATTTAGGCAGAATCGTGGACTTTTGTACTAAAACAGAAAATTAATTAAATTGCCCAGTAGTATAATTACAGTTTCATCAACAGAGAAAACAACTTTGAGTGCCAGAGTTTTGAAATGTTAAATTGCATTTTCAGTTTAATTTGGGTACCCTGCCATCTTCTTCCCTCTAGAAATATTAATGCAATTGCATGCACTGTTTTCCCCTGCTTATGACTTCAGCTTTGATTCCAGTGTGTTAGACTTGTCCATGGTGGGTCATCTGGAGGAAACTATGAGGTTGGGGAGACAAAAGCATCGAAATGGAGTGGAAAAGGTAAGGGAAATTTAAGGGGGGAAGAAACGTAAGGATGGGTAATGGTTATAAATCCCATTATGAAGTCTGTGTGTCTGTGAAGAGAAAGAAAGCAATATAGAGCTAGATAGGCAATAAATATTTGTTGCATGAATGAATTCATGAATGAATGATATAGGGCAGGAGACCCCTTGAAAATGAAAGCAGCCATGAGTTAGCCAGACCAAGCTATGCCATAATGACCCACAAAGTTTAATAAAATACGTGGCTTTCCTTAGGATTATGGTTTAGTTTGTGACACTTCTTATTTTCATATTAGGTTCTCTGTTAGTTTTGTTCACATAAGTAAATAAAAAGCTTCCTTGCATGTAAAAGGAACTTAATAAATGTTTTATTTATAAATATAAGAATGATATAGTATACCATTTTTTAACCAGGATAAGTTTTTGAAGTGGAGTTTTTATTAATTTTACCTGACATTTATCATTTATCAATTTTGTATATCTGTTCTTTTTCATTTATTCTCCCTAATGGCCCCAAACGTCCTAAAGGAAGATGAAAGTAAAGAGGGGTTCTCTTTATATCTTTTCTTGTCCATCCCATTGTTGTTTTATACTAGATTTCATTAAGAATCAATTTTTAAAAAACTAAGTGGCAGTGTATATACAAATTTGGGTGTTTGAACCTTGATAGTAAAATTGATCCCTCTTTGCATGATACTTTGCTTCAGAAGCAGACCTGAAGCAGATCTGTTTCGTTAGTAGTAGAATGGGATCAACGGGAAAGTTATCAGTGGGAAGGCTGACTTTCAACCCTTGCGTTGCATTGAACATGCCAGGTGCTGAGCTTCCCAAATGAATAGTAGGTTGGGGGAAATAAGTCCACAAGGTTTTGAATGATTTTTACTTCTTGCACTCAAGTTTTTTGTCCCTGGCATAATGGGAAGCAGAGAGTAGAACAGCATGAGCCTTGGGCCAGACATGCTTGAGTTTGAATTTCAGCACTCCTAATTATTGGCTGTCTTTCTTTGGCAAAATTACTTAACAACAGCCAAGCCTCTGTTGCCACATCTGTAAACAGGGAGATCAAAGTAACCATCTCCCAGGATTTTGTGAAGAATAAAGTATCTGGCATGCAATAGAGCTTCATTACATTTCTTCATCTGTTTCCTTTCCTTTTGGCTCTTTGTGTCCAAAACTTTGCAATATTAGGTATTAAAAATGACTGGGTTACACTGTTGACAGAGTACCGGACTAACTAAAAACGTGGTGACTATTGTGTATTGAGAGTGCTGGGAAAACACAAGGATCTGAGTGAGGGCTGTTTGGGAGGATGCCAGTGTTGGGTTGCAGAGGAGGCGGGCATTTGGAGAGCGAAACTTGTCCCCCAGCATTTGCTGTCTAAATGTTCAACTTTCAGTTCTCTATGCTCCCTCCCACATTACCTGATCAGGAAGAGATGCTAGTTGGCACAAATCCCTTTCTCACTCTCCAGTTCTCTCCCTCTCTCTCAGTCTCTCCCTCTCACTTTGTTTAAAATACCAGTTGAGCAAAAAACTAACTTTAGCTACTACCAGGTTCTATGGAAGAGGAAAACAAAAATAGAAAAGGTAGGTGAAAAAAATTAAGGAGCCTAGAAGACAAAGGAAGGCCTCATAAGACTCTGAAGAGTAGCATTAATTTGAAGTAGATAGTATTATCTAGGTCACAGAATTTCCATCAAATCCAAATGACTTTATTGTGTGCTAACTTTAAGGATAACACACTGGGGTGCCTGGGTGGCTCAGTCGATTAGGCGTCTGCCTTTGGCTCAGGTCATGATCCCAGGGTCCTGGGATCAAGTCTTGCATCAGGCTCCCTGCTCAGTAGGAGTCTCCTTCTCTTTCTCTCTCTCTCTGTCAAATAAATAAAATAAAATCTTAAAAAAAAAAAAAAAGAATAACATACACACACACACACATGCTTTCATGTGCAAATATACCAATATAACAAATTCTTAGAAGTGGAATTGTTAGGCCAAAAGACACGAAATTTAAAATTATGCTAGATATTTCCAAATTGCCTACCTGAAGTTTTGTCCCAAATTATATCTCCACCAACAATGTACAGGTGAGCTATTTCTCACATTTCTCACATCCGCACTGAGTTTTTGATCACTAGTGCTTTTGTAGAAGTATATTTTTATTATTTTTATTATTTGCACTTATTTAATTTTGACTTGAGTTTGAGTACCTTTCATGTGCTTAAGCCATTTGTATTTTTTTTTTCTGTGAACTGTTCAGGTCAGGTTAGTCACTTAAGCTTTTGAAACTTCAATTCCCTCATTTGAAAACTGAGGGTTCTGAGGACTGAGAATGCAAGGGGGTTTTACATAGCACCTGACAGAAAATAGGCAATTAATAAATGTTGACTGTTATTGCTGTTTTATTATTTCTGCTACTCCATATTAGCACCTTTTTTTCTCTGTTGTTTGGATCTTTCTTTAGAATTCCAGATTTACATTTCTGTCTCTCACTTTTGCTTTAAACAGTATCTTCCCAGAACCTTTTCTCCGCTTCCTCCTTCTCCTCCTTTTCAGTCTCTACCTTGGTGGCTGCTTCCTGCTCCTGTGTAATCAGGTTTGACAATTCTCAGAGCTTTTCACTCCTCCCTCTTCCTCCACTCCCATATCTAATTAGCTGCCAAATCTCAATTCCACCTCAATAAACAATCCACTTAATCTCCTTCTTTCTTAGCCCTCTCCAGATGTTGTCTTTATATCCATTGATAGAGCCTTTCCTACAGTCCTTAACTGTGAACTCTTGCCTCTTCAATCCATCCTCCTCACTGTTTTGGTCATTTTTCTTTCTAAAAACCCAATGAGTTATTATGTATCTTCTTCATATTATTTGATAGCTACCTGATGCCCACAGGCTAAAGCCCAGACTCCTCAGTCAGACCTTCAAAGCACTTCACAATTTCAGTCTTCCAGACTTTTAGCCCACTCTCCTTTCCATGACCCCAGAGTCTTCCTGATATTTAACCATTCAAATCCCTCTGTTCCCTCTTCCCTGAACATTCTCAAGCTATTTCCACATCTATCACTTGCTTGTTGAAGCCTCACCCATTTCTTAGGGACAATTCAAGTTCTAGTATTTTTTTTTTAAAGATTTTTTACTTATTTATTTGAGAGAGAGAATGAGATAGAGAGAGCATGAGAGGGGGGAGGGTCAGAGGGAGAAGCAGACTCCCCGCTGAGCAGGGAGCCCGACTTGGGACTCGATCCCGGGACTCCAGGATCATGACCTGAGCCGAAGGCAATTGCTTAACCAACTGAGCCACCCAGGCGCCCCTTTTCTTTTCTTTTTAAAAGATTTTATTTATTTATTTGAGAGAGAGAATGAGATAGAGAGCATGAGAGGGGGGAGGGTCAGAGAGAGAGGCAGACTCCCTGCCGAGCAGGGAGCCCGACGTGGGACTCGATCCCGGGACTCCAGGATCATGACCTGAGCCGAAGGCAGTTGCTTAACCAACTGAGCCACCCAGGCGCCCCAAGTTCTAGTCTTTTAAGTGGCATTCTTTCATGTTTGGGGCCAGAACTAATCTCTTTATATGAAAACAGCACTTTGCACCTATGGGGCCTTTTGAAATATCATGACTTGTTTAAAAGTAAGAGTCAAGCTGATCTGGAATTGAATCCTTGTTCTGTTAAGGTGACTTGGGAAAGTTATTGAGATTCAGTTTCCTCATTTATTAAGATCCAGGATAAAAAAATGAAATGATGATTGTCAAAGAGTTTAGTAGAGTGAGAGGCACATAGTAGATATGTAATGCATGCAGTTTGCTTTTCTTAATCTTGAAGACTGTCCTTGATAGCTCACCTGGAAGTCTACTGAGAATTCATATAGTGAGTGTACTGCTCCCTGGGCTGGCACCATTTATGGCCGAGGATTCATATGCACATGCTCTGGAGGGCCTTAAAGTTAGCCTAAGTAGTTTAGACTTTGGATTTTTGATGTTTTTTGAGTAAGGGAATGATATAATGAAAGTGTACTTGGGAAAATTGATCTGGCAGTGTGATATAGGCCAGATGGGAGAGAAGGCGACACGGAGACCAGTTAAGAAGAGGTGGATATAGATACTAGAGCTGGGGAGTCTGGGGCAGGGGAAGAAGTTTTCAGTAGGAATGGTGGCACTTGTAATAGAAAGGACAAAAGGAAAAGATAGCACAGGAGGTCTTCCCAAAGTCTAAAAAAACCTTTTCAATTGCATGAGGAGGTCTTGGTTCAATGGAAAAGCGTGAGTGGAATCCAATTAAAATAGCCAGAAGATTAAAATGACATCCTTACAGAAACACTTTGTTTACCCTTAGAAAATCCTGATATAGTCCCCTTTCAGTGTGATCTCCATAAAGAATTTAGAATAATGGAATTTCCTACTTGCTCCTCTCTGCTCAGGTGACATTGGGGATTGTGCCTCCTGGAGTATTAAGTACCATGAAAGGTCTCTCACCCCTGAAAGGCTTCCTTTTAGGTCATGGTCTAGCTCAGCCTGGGTCGAGCTGGGAAGGCTTGTATGTAGGATGCCTGCAGTGCCCCTGACAAGTAGATAGATGAGCTCTCATTTCCTGTATTGTGCTGTTAGATGCCAGAGCCAGTGTAACGCAGGATACCGGGAAAGTATTACAAAGCAGGGGGCATTGTCACAGTCCCTTTCCAGCTGTTGGCTGTTAGCAACAACATCCATTCTGCTGCTGACACCCGGCTCTCCCCAGCGGCACTTATGCTTAGGAATTATTTAAACCACTTAAAGACAGTAGAATATTTAAAAGTCAAAATGCCTGCTTTCTAATTATTCCCTAGACCTCACTTAGCAGTAGCTGGCTTCATGTCACACAATGTGACTCTCATGGGGACTTCAGCAGCCCCCTGAGCAGAAGTGATGGTGTTGGCATGTTATTAACAAAACTAGAGACTGCTCTGCCCCAAGCCTTGAAGAGGAAGGCGAGAAGCCCATCCTCCATCCCCATTCACTCCCATCTCTAATCCAGTGGACAGGGCAATTTCAATGGGCTGTTCTTAGGTATTTAGAGGGGATCTTGAGGCTATTCCTTGGTTTGCTTTAATTCACTCAGGTCATTTCTCATGAAATGATCTGTGAAAAATGGGAAGTAGTGAAAAGGGGATTTGGTACTGTTGGCCTTTCTTGACCCTCCCTGACTTTCGTTAACATCTTGAAAAGTGGTGACCAAATACAAAAGAATTAATGAGTTATAGGAACTCAGAACCAGGACCATCATATTGTCAGGAAGCTTGTTGAATGGGCTTTTGAATTTGCTTTGTTAAATCTTGAAAATGGCATTAAGCAGCTAATGGGGTTGATATATTAAATACAACCCTAGTCTGTACACAAAATGGACACTAGCTAATCAGTGGTTTGGTACATCAATTGATATGGGAAAGATGAGCTCTTTTTATTAGGTCAGCAGAACCAGTGATGTATGGAGGCACTAAAATGAAGCTGCTCTTTGCAATTTTAATTATGAATTTTTATAAATGGAAAAATAGAATGTAGACATCTTTGGGAGAATAAAGGTGTCTGCAATGTTTGCTGGAGTTCTGATCTATTCATGTTCCATTTTTCTTTATTCTCATATCTAGATAAAGATTTGAAGGGACATTATAAATTTACATATTCTTAGTTTTTAGTATTTTATTAAGGAAGATGAGGTGTGAAAAACCCTTTTATCTGATTTCCTCTGATATTACTCATATTACCCATTAAAAAAAAGAAAAGAAAAAGAATTTTAGACCCAGAAAAAATTTAGGAGATACTGAGTTCTAGTCTTTTGTTCCCTAGTCCTGAAAATTCATTTTTCTTTCCATTTGTTTCTCCTGGCGATGTGCATGGCAGGTGGTGTAAAGTAGTGATGAGCCCAGCACCTGGATTCATTAGGGCTGATGCAAATAATGGGCTTTGCCACTTGCTAATGCTGTAACCTGGGACCCTTTCCTTAATCTTTCTAGATTATAGTAGTTTCTACCTCTATAAATTGGAGACTGTAATGTGCCTAGGACTGTTTTGAGGGTGAATAGTATAAATGAGAGAAATATAAAACATTTAGCACACTGCCTGATATTTATTGTTGAGTGAATATTTTTTATTATTTAGGTTTGAGTCCTGCAAAATCCTCCTCTTATAGAGTAACTGTTTCTATATGGAAGTCTGTGACTGCTTTGGGCCTTTTCTAGTATGACCAGATTTAACTGAAATCTGGTTTAAAAGGTCATTGTATTTTATAGGACTATGAAAGGGTATTAATAGCTAAATACTACTAAATGAGGAATCATAGAAGCATCAGGTGATGAGGCCTCTTCTAGAATCTCCCTAAGGCCATATCATGCACATTTGCATATAGTTGGCATAGGATTTACAGATGCTTCCTATCTGTTCTGAGATATTTTCAACTTAGACTTTTATTATGGCTCCCCTCAGGACACTAATTTCCTGAGTTTCTCTAATCTTCTTGCAGAATTTTGTACGTTTTACACTATTTTTGTTGTTCATTTTCTAAAAGTATGAGCCTGAGACAGCAGATATAGAAGCTAAATGAGGATAGAGTAGGGGGCTGGCATAAACCTTTGCCAAGGAATTTTAGCCTAGATATGAGAATGTTGTATTTTAAATAGTCTAGCATCTTTAGATCTTACTAGAGCATCTTGGAACTTCACTGGTATCAGGTTGTAATGAGGACCAGTTGGTTAATAGGATGATCAGTAACAAGATAACAACCATTCTCAGTTTAGAACTTTTTGATTTCAAGTGAATAATTGTGAATAGACATTTTCTTGGAAGAAAGGAGTTACTGGATATTCTGTCTGTTTTTTCTAGAAATTTATTACCAAGCACTGCTATTTATTTTGAGGCCAATTCCCAGTTTTTTGGGCATCTCATGCTATAGGAGTTATTGATTGCACTCTATAGAGATGCCTGTAATTTGTATGCAGTTAATTAATAAAGTTTATTGAGCATTTAGTTGGGAAATAAATTGTACAAAATAAAAAATAGAAAGGAAATTGTGATCTGTGCATACTCTATTTAAATGAAGCAGAAAAAATAATTAAGGAAAGTGTTCTGGACCCTGTTTTAATAAGCTTTCCCCAAAATTTCTAAAACAGATATATCAGATTATAGGAAAAATGATAAACATAATCCTTCTAGAATGTTAATATATATGATACTGTATGAAATCAAATCTAGAAGTTGGCTAGAGCATTAAAAATAAAGAAAAGTCAGACAGATATCTTAGCAAATGTTTAAGAATAGCCTTCTACAGTTTTTTCTAAAATTGGTATGTAGATGAGTTTAGAGAAGTTGAAGAGGATTTAAAACCAGTTCAAAAATTTAAAGCCTATTTGCAGTTTATTTTTGAAAGCCTCTTTTCTGAAAATACTGACCATTAGATAAAAGCCATACTTGCTGTAATCTGCATTTATTTTCATGTATCTCATTCTATCTATGAGATTTAGTCTGTGAATAGGAAATCTGCTGTTTTTTTGGTTTTGAACTTGTGTTGTATAACCAAAGATAGGTCCCATGTCCTCCTACTCTGTTTTTCACCATTACTCACTATAGATCAGGGAACTATGGCCTAGAATGCTTTCCCACACCTAATGTTGTGCCCTTGGAACCTCTGTTGTGCACCCTGGAAGCCTCTGAGATAGCACTGGCCTTAGAAAGAAAGTTCAGAGCTTTGGGTTAAGTTTCTGTGTTGCTTACTGTTGATCTGTTGAAGATACTTCTTTATTTATTTGTGACTTTTCCCCTAGTAGTTACAGCATCTTGATAATTTCAGTTCTTAGATTTGAGCTATAATTCTAATTGTGTTACTGTAAAAAACTATCTGAGATAAAATTCTGGAAAGGTTTCATCTAGAAAGATTTCCTCCTATTTCTGGAAAAACACATAAGGCAGTTCATCAAGTTTTAAAGATTATTACATTTTATCTGTGGTTTTAAGACTATTTCTTTTCCATGATATTGATATAATAATCTTGTTTTTAAATAAATGCTTATGTTGGAGTGCTTATTTTTTAATTCATAAATTCAAAGTTTACTTAAAAGTAAATATTTAAATCACAAGTATCTTTAAGATAAAGAAAAAAGAAATGTTAAAATGTAGAAAAATTATTTCAGCTTCCTTACAATTTCATATCATACAAAGAGAAAGGCGAACACATTAAAAATATTTTTTTAAAGCACTCACATGAATTTTTGAGATCCTGCAATGTCTGGAATTTTAAGACTTGGTTTCTCTAGAGTTGCACGATGAATTTATCTAGACTTTGAAAATGACTTCTCTTATAGTGACCCATAGACTCTCCATGATAATAGTCATATGAAGATAAAGATAATCTTTATTTGTCAGTACATTTTTATTGAGTACTTACCAGGTGCCAGACACAATGCTGGGTTAATTTAGCTCTAGCTTAGGAGCTCTCTGTTCTGTGAGAACAATTGTGTAGGACATAATGGTACAGAGGAACAAATATGTCTTTGTGCTCTCATCTGATTATTTTTCTGAGTCCTGTTTCCTCCAATAATAACTCCCTTTCCCCTTGCTTTTCATGAAACTACTGGTCTTTTTCTTTTTCAAAATATGATCTCAGGAAACGATCAGAGTCAGGTATTTGACATAAATTAACTATGAATAAGTAGAATAAGTTCACTATGATGGGTCTCAGAGATTTTTACACTTCAATCTAATTGCAGATTGAAATGTACACTAAGTTGAGTATAAAATACCATTACTATCATTGCTAACAGAAGTCAATGATACATATAGCATTTACTTTATTATTATTATTTTTTAAAGATTTTATTTATTTGAGAGAGAGAGAGAGAGCGCGCGCTCAAGGCGAGAGTGAGAGGGAGAAGCAGGCTCCCCACTGAGCAGGGAGCCCAACACAGGGCTCAGTCCCAGGACCTTGAGATCATGACCTGAGTGGAAGGCAGAAGCTTAATTGAAGCCACTGAGGCACCCCATCGTTTACTTTAGGTTAGGCATCATGGTGAGCGTTTTGTATACATTATTTCTTTTATTTTTTTATTTTTATTTATTTTTATTTTTTATTCTTATGTTAATCCCCATACATTACATCATTGGTTTTAGATGAAGTGTTCCATGATTCATTGTTTGCGCACAACACCCAGTGCTCCATGCAGAATGTGCCCCCCTCAATACCCACCACCAGGCTAACCCATCCTCCCACCCCCCTCCCCTCTAGAACCCTGTTTGTTTTTCAGAGTCCATCGTCTCTCATGGTTCGTCTACCCCTCCGATTTCCCCCGCTTCATTCTTCCCCTCCCGCTACCTTCTTCTTCTTCTTCTTCTTCTTCTTCTTCTTCTTCTTCTTCTTCT
>NW_023270451.1:26212542-26229509 GCF_011800145.1 Mirounga leonina
TTCTTCTTCTTCTTCTTCTTCTTCTTCTTCTTCTTCTTCTTCTTCTTTTCTTAACATATATTGCATTATTTGTTTCAGAGGTACAGATCTGAGATTCAACAGTCTTGCACAATTCACAGCGCTCACCATAGCACATACCCTCCCCAGTATCTATCACCCGGCCACCCCATCCCTCCCACCCCCCCACCACTCCAGCAACCCTCAGTTTGCTTCCTGAGATTAAGAATTCCTCATATCAGTGAGATCATATGATACATGTCTTTCTCTGTTTGACTTATTTCACTCAACATAATACCCTCCAGTTCCATCCACGTCGTTGCAAATGGCAAGATCTCATTCCTTTTGATGGCTTGTATACATTATTTCTAGCAGTCTTTTTGATGTGTCATTATTATTGCTCTAATTGTACACGAGGAACCTGAACTTCTGTGATGTTTGGCTTGCTCAAGTCTGTGTGGCCTATGATTGGAAGAACAGTGATTCCATCTGCGTTCTGATGTTTCCAAAGCCCAAGCCCCTCTCACTCTACCATGTGGCTTCTGAATATATCTTAATGTTGAAAATATTAGAAAATGTGGATTGTGTGTCTGTCTACATAGTTAAATTGCTTGTGTTATAGAAATTCAACTCAGGTGCAGTTAAATTGATTGAAAGTACTTTGGGGTTGAGTTTAGCTTAAGAATCTAGAGTTGGCTATGGTTCAACCTACCAGGCTTACAGAAAAGACTATTTGCAGTTTATGCTGTGCTTGCATTGCCAGATGGGTCATGTAGAGAACTACATTGAACACTAAGATGGTTAAAATGTAGATTCCAATTGTTTCATGCATGTGTAAGTGATGTTAGTACATATCAAAAAATGAGAGGGATTTAGGGAGTTGAAATTTTTGGTATGTGTTTAAGAGTAATAGAAGAACATTCCTAACAAATCCTGAATCTGGAAATAATTTTCCTATAAAGGGAAACATTTCACTTTATTCAAGATGTGCTGTTTTTAAAATTCTCAGAGAATGCATGTTTTGTTTAAAGTTGAATCAGTTTTGCAATTTAGACCATTTAAGGTCAACTTCAGCTTTACTGGGATAAATGCAGAGTAGGAATAGAGATAGACCTCAGGGAGAGAAACCTGGTGCCTGGCTGGGCCAGTAGGGAAGGGGCAGACTGTACTGGAGGTTAATGAGGGGTGAGTACAAAATGAGCACCCAAACAAAATGATCCCCCCTTGTTTAGGCATTTCACAGCCTTGTTTTCACATGGATTTTTATAATGGCTCTTTATCAAGTTCTTTCAAATGTCCTGTAGTAACCATAAACACCTTGTTGCAAGGTGCTACTTTTGTAACATGTTTTCAAGGCCCATGATTGTGAGCTCTGCTCTTTCCCATCAGCTATGCCTCCGGGATGATGAAAAATGACTTTTAAAATAAAAAACACGGAAATGGCAGGATGGGCTGGACATGGGAATGGGTCTTAAAAAATTCTGCGGTATGGAAAGATAACTGGATGTTAGGGCAAGGTCAGGAAAGGAAGTAACTACCTGGAACTTCTTGGGTTTCCTTTTGGTAGTTAGTCGGTGGACAGATGGTATTTGGGTTTCCAGGGGGTTTGTATCTGAAAATTAGAGCTATTTCAGCAGGCCTGGTTTTATCCAAATTAGATTTGAAAAACTTACGTGGAACTGTCAAGCTTAGCATCTCAGAATTAAAGAGAACAAAGCAATGGGACATGGTCATCTTTGAATTTCACTTTTTAAGATGGCTATCAGGTCAGTGAGGCAGCATGCTACAGTTAAGATTGCATTTAAGGGAATTTATAAGTAGAATGAGCCCTCACTCTGTGAGAAAGGATTGTGAGGAGTAAAACTTCTGGGTCAGGCATATCATTAACATAAAAGATATATTTTCATAAAGCTGGTTTTTTATTTAGAAGAGGGATGAAAGAACAGAGGGTTACGAAGGATGACTATTAAAAGTCACAATATCTCAGTTTTGCTATTCAGGGTAGGAGCTGCTGAGTCAGGGATTGCTTTGAAAATAGATTGTAAATACAGTAGGAGTGACTTCTCTTAGGAACTCATTTTGTTGCTTACTACAGAACAGATCTTGACTTAGCATGGAACATTAGTAGGATGATTTGTCTGTGGCCTTCAACTAACTGGAGAAACCACTTTTCAACTTTTTAAATTCTTGAGCTATCTATATTCTTTTGTTCCCTGGAGAATAGATCAAGACCTTTACGGAGGTTTCCTCTTCTCATGAAAACAAGTAAACTATTACTCTTTCATATTTTTTATGATTAACACATTTCACAGGTGTTAGAAGATAGAGACTAGCATTTTTATCTTTTTAAAAAATTTAATTAATTTTTTTAGGGGGGGAGGGGCAGAGGGAGAGGGAGAAAAAGAATTCTAAGCAGGCTCCATGCTCAGTGAGGAGCCTGACGCGAGGCTCAGCTCCCGACTCTGAGATCATGACCTGGGCTGAAATCAAGACTTGGACACTTAACCGACTGAGCCATCCAGGCACCCCTAGACTAGAACTTTTAATTCTTCTCATTTAAAATATCAGATCACAAAATGGTATGTAGAGTATAATCTCATGATAAATGGTGCTTACCATATGTTAACACTGACATTTTTTCCCCGAGAGGGATTATGGGTAATTTTTATTCATTTATTTATTTTCTGCTGACCTACAGTGTGGCCATAAAAGCTGAAAATGTAAATAATAGTATTTTATCATGCTTACAATGTCATAACAAAGCCATTTATTATGTATTCCAAACTCGGTGTCTGCCCTGATAATTTCTTTTTATTTCTGTGGGCAGTGTGTCCTCTTTGTACTGAGAAGAAAGAAAAATAAGTTATTAATATATTTGTAGTCACATTGGAATTGCAATAATTTGTAATAATTGTGCTTTGACTTGTACAAAAACTCTGCTTCTGTATGACATTGTTCAAGTCATTTAAGCACTTGGGGACTGTTTCCTCATCTGTTTATAGTAAGGGAGTGCATTAAATGATCTCTAAGGTCCTTCTAAAATTGTTATTTTGTGAGTGAACATTTTTCAAAGTACTTTCATATACATGATTTCATTTGATTCCCAGACTGCCCAGTGAGAGAGATAAGATCAATACTATTTTACAAATGAGTCACAGAGGGGTTGGGCGCTTTGTCCAAAGTCACCCTGAATCAGTATCAGAGCCTGTGTGAAGGCTGTGGCTGTCCTTATCTGGGTCTGCGTTTCTGTCACTGGGCTGCCTGCCTCATTGCCTCCAGTTCTTTCACACGCTCAGGCTTCTGGAAATGCTGTAGATGACATCCTCCTGGGTGGGCCCCACTGCCTGGTAGGAAAGAGACTGGCTGGGACACCACATTTCAAGAGTGCCCTCATGGTAGGGGAGGAGGTAGATGAAATTACCAGGCCAAGGCAGAGTAGTCACTGATTGCAAATCATCCCTCTCAGCCTAATAATGAGTGAAACTAGGTTATGGATGAAACCTGCTCATTAGCCACAATAGACTCCCATTTGCCTAATGGAGGCAGAAAGCTTGCATACAAGGATCTGGACTAAAAGATGGAAACTTGCTTATATTAATACTGAGTCCCAGCATTCCAACAGGCTGCTAGGAGTTTGGAAAAGCTGTTACTGCTCTGATGCTCCAGTTTCCCTGGAGTTCAGTAACAGAGCCGATCTACCTTCTCACTGAGACATCACCTTGTGGACCTTACCTAAAAGGGTAGATTATTATTAGTACTATGTGCTGCCCTCCAATTCCAGAAGCGGAGAATGATCTGGAGCCAAGAGCCACCCTTCCAGTTATGGTGTTTAGACATGGCATAACTGATGCTCCTTTCCACTCTTTCTTACTATTACTGTACCTGGAGTTTTGGGGGAACAAACTTGTGGATTAATTCTTCCATGTGGGAAAATGGTCATTGTCATATGCTTAGAACTGTAAATGCTTTAGCCGTGCAGCTATTCCCAACCAAGGCTTGAAAATCATTGACTAAAGCGGGCTGCCTCATCTAAGTTAGTTGCTCCAATGCATTACACCCAGGCTATGTTATCCATCATAAATGTACAAGAAAGCCTTTTTCCCACTGCCATTGATTTTTGAATGGTGAGTATTTGTCTGTACTCTTGACAGGATGACAGTTGGCTGACATTGCTAAGCTTGAATATCCTTTTTTACCTCCTGTAGTCTAAAAGTGTCATTGGGGTGGTGGGAAAATTCAGATTAAAACCCACTTAAATAATTGCTCTCTTATTAGCTTTTCCCCATATCACTTATTATTGTACTGTACTGTCAGATCCAACATCTTGTGTCCCTCCACCAAACTTTAGTCCTATTTTTTCAGTGTTCCTTCTTATGCTGTGTTTTCTGTATAAATACAGTTATATTCTCATTTATGAGATTCTAAAGTCATTCTGAGGCAGTAGACAGTGACTTGAGGTAGATATTAAAGCGTCACGCTTTTCTAGGAGAGAAGGCAAGTTGCCAAACCCCAGCAATGATAGACCTTCTATTTAGTTAACTTTTCAGTCCAATTTGACTAGTCTAGATGAATCTACCCCAAAAGAACAGACATTTTCAGCTTGGGCAGGATGTCATTTCCCATTTATAGGCTACTCAGATTTCATTTTCTACTTGAACTGCTGCAGGTATCCTGAGCTCCCTTCAAATTACCCAGGGGCTTGATGAATAGCTGGACTCACCAGTGAGTGGACAGCTCATTAGCCAATCTGTGAAGGCCTGCTGTGAATGAAGAAGCTGGTTTTCTAATGGTGGATGGCCAATTAACAGCAAAATGTACCCTCATGAATTTTAACTGTTGCCTTGTCAGAAGGCTGAGTTTGATGTTCTTTTTCATGGTGTTTACTTGCCTTATGATAATTGGGAACATGGGAGGACTTGGTTGGAATTAAGAATCAGGTGAGTGAAGACAGTTTTAGGGGTCATGGCGACTGTTATGAATGCTTTGTGTTATTTTTTTCTTCCTCTTCAACTGGTACAATTTTCATCACAAGTTTTCATCAGATGGGTATTGGGAGAAAGGGTACAGAAAAAGAAGTAGTAGCATAGCTTTCTCATTTTTATTAATTATTGTTATTATTGCATGTTTTGCACAAAATCGGAAAATATAGAGAAGCCCAAGAAAGAAGAAAAGCTCTCATAATCCCACACAAAATAACTCATGCTAGCATTTTTTCTGCATCCTATCTTCTTGGCCTTTGTCTCTACACCCATCTCTTTCTCACACACATCTAATATAATGCATACACAAGTACCCTAACCTCTGTATGTTTAGACATATTTATAAAAATCATCAGATACTCTGCAGACTGTTTCCAGCCTTGCTGTTAGAGTTGATCATTACATTGTGACCATCTCCCTCATATCACTACATGATTTCAGCAGTTGCCCGGTAGCTCACAGAGTTTTACTCAACCCAGCTCTAATCATTCATCATTTTTCTTCTAGTTTACTTCATCCAAGTCCACACTTTTCCATTTTTCTTTTTTCCAACCTCACTTTCATACATCTCTCTCCAGCTTTAGAACTTTATCCACCTGCCACTGGCTTTTTCCTCCCTCTCAGCTGGAGTTCAAGATGAATGCGTTAAGAAGTTGCGGCCACAGTATTCTTCCATGAACTTTCTCCCAAGGTGAGCAGAATAAATGCAACCGAGGCCTGAGTATAAGGAGAGAAGCAGGTGGGAGAGACGGGATGTCCCTAGCGAGGTCGTGGTGCTGGCCACCACCTCTACTGGTGAGAGGCCATCTTTGATTGTTTTCTTGCATGGTTTTCCTGCAGTGTGCTACGCTCTTTGCTTTTGCTTCCACCTTCCTTGCCTCCTTCTTCAGAAATCCTTAAACCTCAGTTGTTTAAATCTTGGGAAGAGAGCTCTAGGATGTGAAGCCTGATTTCCATTCTGACCTGTCCCCCACTAACTCCATGTAAGCTCTTCTGCTTGGTCTCTTCAGAGGGAATCTTAGGGACTTTGTGCTTCCTTGGTTGTTTCCTTTTAACGGGAGTCTTTCTGTTCCATAACCAGACTATAAAGTTGTACCACTTAGCTTTGGTCTAAAAGTAATTGATCATTTGGGAAGATTTGGGGTTAGGTATATGAGGGCAAATTTAGACATGATTTATAATTATATAATAATTAAAGAAACCCATGGATTGGAGAGCCTCTTTAAGAAATAGCAATAGCCATACTGAAAAACCAACTAGACCAAAAAATAGCTTCTGTGAATTACATGAAGCTGGCTGATTTCATATGCCTTCCTTCTCTGCTGCCCAGAGAGAGGATGGTAATCAGGACTGAATATAAGAGAAATTTTAGTGTTCAAAGTGTTTCCTCTTTGGTGGGAAGCTCTTTTTTCCTCTTTCAGGATCTTAATGCTAGTGTTTTCCGATGTGTTTATCCTTTTACTTCTCCACCCCTTCTTTCCTTTCCTCTTTTCTCCCATTAAAGAAGGAAGATCTGATATCACATACATAATTGTGGATTAGGGAATGCTAAACAATTTGATTGAATTAAGACTTAATCATAGTAGAATGTTATCTTAAACAGGTTTCTAGATTCTATGATCCTTATCTCTAATTGTTTCTCTTCCAGCTAATAGCCATGTCCCCCACCCCTGCCCAACCTTTCCAATTGGCACTCACCTTGCCAAAAGGGAGTATTTTTGTTTGTGTTTTAGGGCAATGGAATGGGGGTGAGTGTGAAATGATACTAACATTATACTGTTGATCTTGAAAGTAATTTAAGGGGGAGCCTGGGTGGCTCAGTTGGTTAAGCATCTGACTTCAGCTCGGGTTATGATCTCAGAGTCCTAAGATTGAGCCCCATGTCAGGATCCCCACTCAGAGAGGAGTCTGCTTCTCTCTCTCTCCCTCTGCCCCTTGCCCTGCTTGTGCTCTCATTCTCTCTCAAATAAATTTTAAAAAATCTTTAAAAAAATCTTAAAAAAAAGTAATTTAAGTTGTTCTGTGGCAAGTTTCTCAATTCTCTGTTTTAAAGATTTTGTATGCCCTTCTCCCATTATGTATGTATTTAAAGGAAGTTCATGAAAGAAGTTCATGGCTGTGGCACCTGCTCTTAGCTACACTTAGATACACTGGTATCAATGACTGTGAGTAAGCCCCGGTTATTTCTCTATCAGCTGATCGCCCTCTTCCCTGAAGCACTTGACCTACTTTTAAAACTTTTTTGAGTTTTATATAAATTCCAGTTAACATACAGTGTAATATTGGTTTCAGGTGTAGAATTTAGTGACTCATCACTTACACAGAACACTCAATGCTCACCACAAGTGCCCTCCCTAACACCCATCACCCATTTAACCTGTCCCCCTGCCCACCTCCCCTCCAGTAAACCTCAGTTTGTTCTCTATAGTTGAGAGTCTGTTTTCTGGTTTGCCTCTCTCTTTTTCTGCCCCTAAGTTCATATGTTTTGTTTAAATTCCACATATGAGTGAAATCATGTGGTATTTGTCTTTCTCTGACTTATTTCACTTAGCATAATACACTCTAGCTCCATCCATGTTGTTGCAAATGGCAAGATTTCATTCTTTTTTATGGCTGAGAATATTCCATTGTGTATAAATACCATATCTTCTTTATCCACTCACCAGTCGGTGGACATTTGGGCTGTTTCCATAACTTGGCAATTGCAGATAATGCTGCTATAAACATCAAGGTTCATGTATCCCTTTGAGTTAGTTAAAAAAAAAAAAAAAGTTTTTTGCTATCCTTTCAGGTCTAGGTTTGTGTCTTCATGTCCCCAGCACAGAAATGCTGTTGGCTCTCTCCCTACAGAACTCTCTTATCCTAAATCATTTCTTATCTGAGATCAGATTAAATTCATTTTCTTCCTTTTCTAACAGTATTCAAATGCTCACTCATTTTCTTTTTCCTCAAGACTCCCAAAATCATATTGGTATTTTTAGTGATATTAACAATTATAGTGTTATTTTAGTTACTTTTAAATGATATTTTTAAACTGAAGTTCCTATGATCTGACACCCTTAAATGCCACTCTATGTATTCTTTTTTTTTCCTATCTTAGCTATGAAGTGTGTCAACAAAAGGCGTGTTTTCTGTTAATATTAACATGCTTTCCCTTAATAAAGATAATCTATCATTACATTCAAAATCTAACAATAGTATAGAACTGTTCCCAGAGCTGATTTCTGGAGCAGGTTACAAATGTCTTCCCTCCTTACGCTCACTCCACATTTATTTCAAATTGGTAATTGGTTGGGAATTTTAGCTAAAGGAGGATATTTAAGTTCAGATATGCTCACATTTTTGTGAGACTTGGGGTTTGTCTGTATGTCAAATAATACCTCAAAATGCATTGTGCCTGTGTAGTTGGGAGAGTGAGCAGATGAGGAATTAATTCCTCCTTTTTTTCTTGGTTCTAAAGTGGATACGACAGTCTGAGATACAACTCTAAGGAGGCACTCCCCTGGTAGATGACCTGGGACAGCAAACTCCTACAGTTCTCATGAGAAAAAAAAAAAAAAAAATTCTGGTCTGCCCAAAGATTGGTGTATTTCTCCACCTTGTGTTTACTTATCTTATCTTTTCTTTTTTTTTTTTAACAATTATGTTGCTGGAATACAAGTGACTGATGGTTATAGGTTATCACTTCAGCTGAATGAATATATATTTCCTTGAGGTGAGAATGGCTGGGGAAACAACAGTAATTCTCTTCTTACCTTTTTGCGTAGATGCACATATTAATGTTCTATAGGACAGAGTGAGCTATATAATTAAAAAGGGGGATATGCAAATGCACCTAATTTTATTACATCTTTAATGGGCCTCTTAATATAATTCTACATTGAATGGCATATTAGTGCTTGAATTAGACCAATGATTTTTTTTTTAAGTTTAAGCTCTATAGCATGATGGTTTGATTTACATATATTGTGAAATGATTACCATAATAGGTTTAGTTAACATCCCTCATCTCATATAAATATAATAAAAAGAAAAAAACATTTTCTCCTTGTGATGAAAACTGTTAGGATCTACTCTCCTAACATCTTTCCTATATATCATACAGCAGTGTTAGCTATCGTCCTTATGTTGTACATGACATCCCTAGTACTTATTTATCTTATAACTGGAAGTTTATACCTTTTGATCACCTTCTTCCAATTTCTCCTCCTCCCAACCCCCACCTCTGGTAACCACAAATCTGATCTCTTTTTCTATGAGTTTGGTAGTGTTTTTGTTATTTTGTTCTGTTTTGTGGTGATTCTATATATCGGTGAGATCATATAGTATTCGTCCTTCTCTGACTTACTTCATTTATCACAATGCCTTCAAGGTCCATCTATGTTGCAAATGGTAGGATTTCCTTGTTTTTTTTGTTTTGTTTTGTTTTTAAGATGTATTTATTTGAGAGAGAGAGAAAGTGTGTGGGGGGGGAGGGGCAGAGGAAAAGGGAAAGAAAAACTCCAGCAGACTTCATGCTGAGTAAGGAGCCCAATGTGGGGCTCAGTCCCAGGTTGCTGAGATCATGACCTGAGTCGAAATCAAGAGTGTGAAGCTTAACTGACTGAGCCACCCAGGTGCCCCTTCCTTGTTTTTTTTTTTTTTTTTTTTTTTTTAATGACTGAATAATATTCCATTGTATATATACATTCCATCATTCTTTATCCATTCATTCATTGATGGACCCTTAGGTTGTTTCCATGTCTTGGGTATTGTAAATAATGCTGTTATGAATGTAGGGGTGCAGATATCTTTTTTGACTTATTGTTTTCGTTTCCTTCATATATATTCCCAGAAATGGAGTTACTAGATTATATGGTAATTCTATTTTTAATTTTTTGAGGAACCTCCATACTGTTTTGCATAGTGACTATATGGATTTACAATCCTACCAGCAGTGCACAAGGGTTCCCTTTTCCCCGTATCCACTCCAGCATTTGTTATTTCTTGTGTTTTTGGTGATGGCCATTCTATCAGCATGACTGATATCTCATTGTGGCTTTAATTTGCATTTCCTTGGTGATGAGTAATCTTGAGCATCTTTTCATGTACCTGTGGCCATTCCTGTATCTTCTTTGGAAAAATGTCTATTCAGGTTCTTCCTCCATTTCTTAATTGTATTATTGCTTTTGTTGTTGTTGTTGTTGTTGTTTTGTATTGAGTTGTATGAATTCCTTATATATTTTGCATATTAACCCATTATCATATATATAAACCAGTGATTCTTCATAGGAGTCACCTTTTGCTGCAGAGGTGTTGGTGGGGAGGATGGCTCTGTCAGAATCACAGAGAACTGTTTGATGTGGAGAACTGTTTGATGTGTTGCCTTAAGGAAACATGTTTACTGAGCTGAAAAATCATCACTGCCTAGTTAGCCTATTGTCTGTTGCTGTCCCATCCCTTATGTATGTTATGGTAGAAGAAGGTCGAGGATCACAGAAGTAGATTTTCTTCAAGGACTTCATTATGATTACCTATTTGATTTTCTGACTTCCCTATTAGGTTATAAATCTATAATGGCCTAGACTGTGTCTGTTTCATTCATCATTCATTTTATTAATTAGTAATTATCTTATTAATAATTTGACCTATTGCACATTATGGTAGTTAACTCACTAGACATTTGTTGAATGAATAAAAGAATGAATGCATGATGATTGGGGAGACATTGCAGATGGAGATTTCTCTGAGGTTTAAGTTGGGATTGTTTAGTTTGGAATAGCTTGTGTGGGCACTTGCAAGAATTTACCACTTCTCCTACCCCCTCCAAAAAAGCCACCAGAAAAAATATAGTTAAAAAGAATAAAAATTGTAATATGTTACGTAAAAATAAGCTAAAAATTAAGAAAATGGCTCAATACATGGATCAATCAAAGCAAAATAAAAAATACTTAGAAATGAGGGAATGTAACTTAGGAAAGAATCAGAGACAAAAGAAAATTCAGTTCAGAAATAAAGCTTAATTAGAATAAACAAAAATGAATCAACACAACAGATCCTTCCTTAAAAGAAATGTAAGGTGAAAAGGAGGAAAATTTTAATGGTCAAAAGGAAATGAAGAAAAGAAAGAAGTAAAGAAGTTTTGAAAGAAAGGAGATCCAACGTAAGTCTAATAGGAATCTCTGAAGAAGTGATACCAAGAGAACAGACCAGCACAAATTCTAAAAACTACAATTCAAGAAAGTTTTCCTGAAATTCAAAAAAAAAAGATTTGAAACTACATATTGGAAGATGTGTCTGAGAATATAAATCCAGAACAAATACTGCCAAGACGTATTCCAGTAAAATTTGGTGAATAAAATTGTTTGAACATCTTGACAAAACAGAAAGTGACTTATAAGGGAAATAAAATTAGATTATCATCACACTTTTCTTTTGACAGTAATGTTTTATGCCAGGAGAAAATGGAGTAACATCTAAGAAATTCAAAGAAAGGAAAATGTGACCTGAAGATTTTAATAGGTAGAAAAACTAGCTTTCAAGTATAAAGAGCACAGACTGTGATTAACATACAGTGACCCAAAGAGTATTGTTCCCTTCCAATTTTTCTGAAGAATATTCTAGAGAATGAACTTCAGACAATGAAAATAATTAGAGAGACATTGCCATAAGGACTGGTGATGAGTATTAAAGGTATAGTTACTTATAAAATTAAGACTAACTGAGGGCTGGAAGGGAGCGTGTATTTATGAAATAGCAGTATGCTATAAAATGTAGATAAAGGTTAACTATAAACATGGGAACACAAATTCAGAAAGCATATGCAAATAAACACTTCAAAACTGTTCTCATTAATTATATTGGTGGTGGTAGTATTAGTATTGTTATTCTGAGACACTTACACTTCTAATAGGGAAAAAGTACATGAGTAATTATGTAATATTCTATCATCCCATGTGTCTTTGAGAATCACAATTTTTGGTTTGGAAGAAAGAGGTATAAGTGTAGTATTGAAGGAGTTGAATAAAAAGCCCTATATTCTTGAATTGCAGATATCAATATGAACCTATGAAACATTGCATATGTATAAATATATGTATGTGTATCCATTTCTTATCTCTGCCTATTAGAGAGGCCCAGAAACAAAGAGCAACCCAGGGGCAAATGCGCATCTAACATCCAGATTGTGGATTTTAGATTTAAATAAAATTAAAAGAAACTGGGACTTGGAGAGTTGGCTAATTGTAGGTCTGGGGCAAGAAATGTACAAGATTAATTTGGAATATCTTGTCATACCATATCAGAAACTACTGGGGTCATGTCAAAAGAACTCAGGAACCAACTTATAGAGCTTCCCATTGGGACAATTTAAGCTTCAAAAGACATAATAATTGCAATTGAATGAAACCCTATAAATTATGCTTAAAATCACAATTACATAATTGTATTTTAAAAAACCTAGTCACCTTCAGAAGATCTTGGAGAACCAATTTATTTTCTTGAAAATAGACAAGCAGAGGGAAGGAATCAAACATTTATCTTGCCTTTCCAATATGAAACACTGGGAAACCAAATAGTAGATGAGCACTTATTTATAAAATATTTTAACTAATAAATGGAAAATAATGGATAAAATTTCATTATCACCATTTTTCAAACCCCAAATGGATTACTAGGTTTAGGTAATAAGGCTCAACAGCTGCTAACAGAAAAAGAGATAATCAGACATTAAATACTTTTTGATGAAAGGCCACACTAATTAGAATCTTTGCAAAGGATTGGAACCCAAACCTAGTCAAGGTTCTGGATCCAGCTGCCAATTTTCAGGAAATACACAGGGCAGAGGAACATGTTGAACTGTACCATGTCCATCAGCAATATCTGGACTATGAGAAACTGCAGGTCAAATGTCTAGATCCTTGAATAAGTAAATTGAAAAGCAAAGAAAAAGATAGTTGAGAACCTTGTGCATTAAAAGAGTATAAACATGTATCAGATTTAATAAAATGGGTAAGACTAAAATATGAGGTCTAGGAATGTGCACTTAAGTAATAAAATCATAAAAAAGTGATTACTGTAAAAATTAGGGTAGTGGTAACTTTTGGGAGGAGGACAGTTTGAGATACAGATGGATGCACATGAATGAAGTGTTTTAGGTGGCTGGCAAAGGCCTATATTTTCACTTAAGTGGTGGTTGCAGGATGTCTGTGTCATAATAACTCATTAAACTACATATGTTTTTGTGGTTTTCTGTATTTTATAATTTAAAAGGTTTTATTATTTTTAAAAAAGATCTTATTTATTTGACAGAGAGAGAGAAAGTGAGGGCAAGTGCACAAGCAGGGGGAGTGGCAGGCAGAGGGAGAGGAAGAAGCGGGTTCCCCACTGAGCAGGGAGCCCGATGTGGGGCTCGATCCCAGGACCCTGGGATCATGACCTGAGCCGAAGGCAGATGCTTAACTAACTGAGCCACCCAGGTGCCACAATTAAAAAGTTTTTTTAAAAAAAGGAAAATAAGATTGAGTGGGATTTTTATTTCCTCTCCTAAGTAAATTCTATGATTCTTCCTTTGCTCATCTATGTGGTCTGAGATCTTATTAATGGCTAAAGACCAGAGACTCTTAAAGTAGAGGAAAAATCCATCTTTACATGAGAGTATGGCCAGTGCTCCAGAGAGTTGACATGGTTCAAAACAGACATAATTTCCTTTTGGAATCTAACATTTTTCTGCATTATATGTGCCTCCAGGGAAAACACCATGGCTTTATTATTTTTTTTAAAGATTTTATTTATTTATTTGACACAGAGAGACACAGCAAGAGAGGGAACACAAGCAGGGGGAGTGGGAGAGGGAGAAGCAGGCTTCCTGCTGAGCAGGGAGCCCGATGCGGGGCTCGATCCCAGGACCCTGGGATCATGACCTGAGCCAAAGGCTGACGCTTAACGACTGAGCCACCCAGGCGCCCCTCACACTGTAGCTTTATATGCTTGTTGTCATCAGTGAGAATTTCTAACATTGGGGTGCCAGGGAACTGGGCAATAAATCTCAGTGGACTAAACCACTGCCCTAAATGGCTTACTCATGCCTTATTACTCCCAGAATAGCTGCTAACAATGACTGCAAGCTGTACTTTCCAGAAGCTAGAGTTGATCTTTATTTAATCTATCCATCCATTGTGTGAAGGTGGCCACCTGGGGATTGCAAGAAGAAAAATGAGTCATCAAGACTTATACATTGTGGAAGGCAAACTCTCTCTCCCCCACAAGCAGTCCTAGAAATTAAATCTTGTTTTCCGTAGTGATTCACTAAATGTTTGCAATCATGGTCCACACATTTAGTCATTGTCAAGATGGATGTTTCTAAAGGAATTATTTTTTCATTTCATGGTGAGATTCTTTTTATCTTCCAGATACTTCAATTACTGATAGAAACTGGACATGAAAGGCTCAGGTAGTGAGGTTTCATTTTACAGTGGTGCTCAGGGACGAAGGTTCCACGTGTACTGGGTTGTCTCCAATGTCTGAGCAGCCAAGCAGCCTCTTTTGTGGACATTGATGAAGATTTCTGAAACTCCATTCAGGGTCTACCTTTTCAGTCAACATCTAAAAAAATAAGTACCCTGGGATGATTATACCAGTCAGCACTTTTTTTTCTTCTTTGCAGAACTCATATAGAATAAACTGCTTCATAGATAATGCCAGAGTGCCTGGAGAGGGCTGAAGGCACATTTTTTGCATTAGGTCATGGAGCATATATCAGAGAGGCATTTGCAAAGGTGCAATTTATCCAGCAATGGTGACCACATGGGTACAGAAACGTCTTGGGAGAGGAAGACAAACAAACAAACAAAAAAACGAACTTCCAAAAGGACATTTGATGGTAATTGGGAAAGATTTTTTAATTTGAGGATTTGGGAGTATTGGGGAATGGAAATAGATATTATGAAATGAAACACAGAGGTCAAAGGTGAAATAGTGAGTTCATTTTCATTGCTTTTGGATTTGTTTGTAACTTAGAGACATTTTATTGGGAGGAAGTTATCATTCAGAGGAAACAATGTCATTTGTAAGGTTGAAAGAAAAATACCCTCTACCATCATAAACATGCTTTATCTTGGTCTCTAATAACTGGTTTCTGAAATGAATCCTGATGGCTTCTATTACAGAAGCCCTCTGGGGTTTTTGCAGAGACCAGACTCAGTGCTGCAGAAAGGCTGAGCAGGACCCAGTACCCTCTTTGGACAGCTTCATTTTGGCCTGGACCTAAAGCACATGGAGTTCTGTTGACTTTTTGTGGAACTCCCTGTAAGACTGGCTTGGGAGGCCCTGAGCATCTGGCCAATGTAGCAGAATCTGTGGGCTGGGACTCTGCAGAAGCTTTGGCCCAACAGAGTGAAACTGCTGAACTTCAGCTTTTCGCCAGTTTGCTTCACTTTAAAGAGCAGCCTCAGCTTGAACAGCTGGGGCTAAATTACGGGGGAGAGTGTTTCCGTGAGCTTTGCTGGCTTTCCCAAATGAGTGTGTGGAATCTGGCCCCTGTCAGCAGTGCCCAAACACAACCATCTGATTGTGCCTCAGTGAAATGAGGGTGGTTTCATTTCCCTTTTTAAAGTCCATTTCCCACACAATCAAACCTCCTTTAGTCAGGCCCACTACTGTTTTTAGCAGAGAGCTGTTTAGGCAAGGAAAATATCTGGAAGCACTTATTTTTCATATGACTTTGGGGTCTTTAGGTCCCTTCTGGGCTTGCCAAGCCTTACCCGGCAGATCATGTGACTTAAAGGGAGAGCTAGCTCAGGATTTAAGGCTTAGTATTCCAGCCTTTTTCTCTCTTCTGAACTTTTGGCATTTTAAATCAAGGACAATGATGACTTGACATATGTGGCTCCATTTCTCCCTTCCTGTGCCATAAAGGCTGGCATTGATCATGATCATGGACTCCTTTCTGCTAAAGTCAGGCTCAGAATACTGGTCAATATGTCCAGTCAATGAGTTAGCCTATGTGTTTTGTCCTTTTTCCTGTCCTTGGTAAGAGGTGATTGAGTGACAGTGGAGTGGCCCAAGAGACTGGTAAGATGGTCTTGCCCCAGTATTGTAAGGAACGGAGTCTTGGATAGAATGGTTAGAACTATGTTCTTGTCTCAGATCTTCCACTTACCTGTTAAATACATTTGATCTCTTTGAAACTTAGCTTTCCTTATTAGAATAATGGGCTATCCACTTTAAATACTTTGCAGTTTGTTGTAAATATGCAGGAATAAACACATGGATGTGGATGCCTTTGCAAACTGCCTAATGTGACACACATATAAGCTGTTAGCAACATAATACATTGAAAATTTCTGCTTCCCTATTTCCTAGACTTACAGGAACTATTAGATGCTAGGTACTTAAATACCTGAAATTCCCGGTATTAGTACTGCTGTGAAAGAAGCACTAGATTGGGATTCAGCGTGTCTGGATTTTTGTTTATATCCTATAACTAATTGTTTACAACATCTTGGGTGTTTGGAATCTACATCCATATCTATAAAATTACAGGGTTGAAGAAGATGAGTGGGTGTTAAGCATTGTTTTTAGTACCTGAAACCACATTTGCTAATAAAATCTTATGAAACCCTGATATATAAATGGAATATATAAGAGGAGCTGTTCTAAATTGTATGGGAGTGGGGTGGCCAGAGGTCTGCCTATGTGACCTTTTGTGCAAGTATCCCAGAGGCACTCTTCTGGAACCCTGCAGTCCCCTGGAACACAGTTTGAAAACCACTAGCCCAGATGTTCTTCAAGATCCATTCAGTCTTTAATATTTATAATTCTAACTGAGCAAGGAAGCTTACTTCTCAATACCTTGATTAACCTTTGTATTTTACAATAGAAATAATGAAAATTTATACTCTTCCCTATGCAAGCAAGCACACCAGCAGCTAGAGTAAATGATACACTCGCTTCTTTCTTTCTTTCCTTCTTTCTTTCTTTCTTTCTTTCTTTCTTTCTTTCTTTCTTTCTTTC
>NW_023270451.1:26229519-26239349 GCF_011800145.1 Mirounga leonina
TTCTTTCTTTCTTTCTTTCTTTCTTTCTTTCTTTCTTTCTTTCTTTCTTTCAGAAGTAGACAATAGAGGACTTCAGAAATATCTCTTACAGTCTATGGGGCTGTCTTCTCTATGGAGCCATCTGTTTCATTAAACTCTATGGAGAGTAACCTCCATAGTCTCTCTTCAGGTCCACAGAAATTTGCTCAGTGTCATGTATGTGCTAGGCATGATGTTGCCTGGGGTACCTTTGTGCTGGGGTTACAAAGGTCACTAACACACAGCTCTGCCTCAAGGATCTCACACAATCAGAGTTGTTTTCAAAATGTGCTCAGAAAATTACAAATGGAACTTCGTTATCTTGAAACTTACCAGGATTTTATTAGGTTTTTAATGGTCTGTGCAACAAAATAGCTTGATTTTTGTACCTGAACTGTTTGGGCTGCTTTGTTTGCTCTAGCTTGTCTCGGTCTACGGCATCATGCAGGATGACGGCAATGCCTGTGACTCAGGGCTCGTTGGTGGCAGCTGTCAAGGAATAGTTTTGGGGTTGGGTGTGAATTCTACAAAGCATTTCTTTTTAACAGAGTGAGAAAAATATAAGTTAGAGATTTAAAAAATACGTTTAAAAATTTTTAACAATTAAAGCAATAAGGGAATGAAATTAGCCCTCCTCTTTTTAAAACTATACACAACATAACCACTTCATAAGTGGGGTTAGGGTTATTTACTCTGAACTTCATTAAACTAAGCTTCATTAAAAATGAGAAAAGCTTCAATAAACTATCACTGTTGGGAGTAGTAAAGGAAAATGGGCATATGTAAGTTTGTTTAATTTTCTCTTTCTTCTCAACAAAAATACTGGTCTTTTTTCATCCAGGAAAAATATTGCATCATTCTGTAATAGACTTTTTTCCCTTTAGATTACATTCCAAATGTAATCAAATTCCAACAATGGCCTTTAACCTCTGTCATTTCATACTATGCTTAGATATAGAGACCATCACCTAAGCAATTTGCAAAACATGTAAGCTTCTGACCAAAGGGAGAAAGACAAGGTGAGATAACATGAGCATGAAGCACACTTGTTAGGAGACCAATCCCCAAACTGAAGTCAAACTGAATTACAACTTGTCAACTCATCCTCCGTAGCATCCTGTTCACGGAGATCTCAGAAATTTCTTTGAAAGAAACTTTCTTTCTTTCTTTTTTTTTTTTAAGATTTTATTCACTTATTTGAGAGAGCGAGAGAGAGAGCAAAAGCATGAGAGAGGGGAGGGTCAGAGGGAGAAGCAGACTCCCCACTAAGCAGGGAGCCCAACGTGGGACTCAATCCAGGGACTAAGGGGTCATGACCTGAGCTGAAGGCAGATGCTTTCTAACTGAGCCGCCCAGGCATCCTGAAAGAAACTTTAGATTTCTCATTATGTCCCCTTGCCCCACTGAAGGATGACACAAAAAACTACCCTATTTTTCTCCAGGTCACATGAAATTCAATTCTCTTTCAGGATTTAGGTGGGGGCTGGGGGTGGGATCTGCTAGAGATATAGTATTTTGGTGGGGAAGGGGGTCTCAAAAGACTTAACTTTCCATTTGGTAAACTTTTTTTTTTTTCTGTGTTTTAAATATAGTATTAAAAAAGGGAAACCTTTTTCAACTTCAGGATAATACATTTCAAAGGATTCATCAGAGATAGTGTATGAGAGGCAATTAACTACAAATCATTTTTCTGAAGAGAACATTTTGGATTCATGTATTGATTAGGACCCTCTGTGAAAATGAGAGGAAGCCAGGGTTGATAAGCTCAAATCAATGCCATAAAAACAAGAACAGTAGCTGCCAGAATCATTTATAGGTTAAACATTATTGGTATTTATCTGGCATTGGCGCTTCTTATAAAGATCAGTTTCAAACTACTTGGTTTTCCCTTTCCAAGCTGACTAGCCAGGATAAAATGCTCAGAAAAAAAGTTAGATTTTAAAAATTTAGATTTAAAAAAGTTAGATTTAAAATACTTAGATTTTAAAAATACATTTATTTTATGGTATTTGAAATGCCCCCATAAACATCACTTCTTTCCCCACCTGTGTTTGAACCAATGAGAGGTGTCAGGAAGGTAAGTCCAAAATACCTCTATTTCTGATGAAACTGATTTTGGAAAGCATGGCTTTTAACTGCTTGAAGGTGGATTTCCTCATTCTGAAGGCAGAATTGGGGGAATTGCCACCAGCCACAGGCAGTAAAGTGGCTTCGTGTGACTCCTAACGTAACACAAGGAACACCAGAGCAAACTGTGTGCTGCTTTAAGGAAGAGAACCAGAGGAAGCAGAGCCTAGGCTCTGAGTGCCCCCATTTCACCTTCCAGATTACCTGCTGGATAAAGTTGCTCCTTCTGCAGGAGTAGAGAAAGGAAGTCTGGTGGAGTCTCTCACTTGGAAGAAATCATCTGGAAGGGAAAGGAACATTTCCTCAAAAGATACATTCTTTTTTTTTTTTTAAAGATTTTATTTATTTATTCATTAGAGACAGAGAGAGGCAGAGGGAGAAGCAGGCTCCCAAGGAGCAGGGAGCCCGATGCGGGACTCGATCCCAGGACCCTGAGATCATGACCTGAGCTGAAGGCAGACGCTTAACCATCTGAGCCACCCAGGCGCCCGCAAAAGATACATTCTTATAATAAGACTGCACTCTCCCAGTGACTCAGCTGTGTGAACTCAGAGAATTTGTTAATTTTTCTCAATCTTTGTTTCCTCATCCGTAAGACAGACATAATAGAGACCTACCACTTTTATTTAATTGATTGAGATGATACCTGCATGCTAAAGTGGATCTAGCCCCCGATTTCCTCTCCAAACTCACTGTGTGCTCTTCCGCTTTTATTCTCAATGTTTGGCTCTATAATATTTCAGTCCCTGCACGCATCGGGCTCTTTGTTATCTCAGGAGTTTTGGTATGCAATTATCTGTACCTGGACAGGCCTTCCCATTTTTCTTGATCTGATTAATTCCTACTTCAGTTCTCAGCTTAAATAGAATTTCTTTCTTTTTTTTTTTTAAGATTTTATTTATTTATTTGACAGAGAGAGAGAGCATGCACAGACAAGCAGGGGGTGCTGCAGGTAGAGGGAGAGGGAGAAGCAGGCTCCCCTCTGAAGAGGGAGCCCGATGTGGGACTCAATCTCAGGACCCTGGGATCATGACCTGAGCTGAAGGCAGATGCTCAACCGACTGAGCCTCCCAGGCGCCCTTAAATATAATTTCCTTAGTTAAGCTTTTCCTGACCTCCTCATTATCTAAATTACCTGCCTTTTATTATTTCTCATTCATAGCCCTTATGATTTAGAATTTATATTTGTTTATTTAAATGATTACTTGTTTAATATCTGTTTTCCCTGTCTGTATATTATGCATATGAGAACAGGGACTGTGTTTATCTTGTTTGCCATTGTATACTGAGAGCCTTGCAGAGTACTTGACATATAATAGTTGCTCAATAAATATTTGTTGAATGAATATGTTAAGTGCCTAGCATGTAGTGTGTGTCCCATTGATACTAGTTTCTTTCTTTTTCTTTTCAAAGTCATCAGCTCACTGGTGAGTAGGATGGTAGACCCATCACTGGTTAGCTTCTTTTTGTCTTTTCACTTTATGACTACCTCCATAGGTAGAGTGATACTTATGAATTAGTACTGTATCTCTTCAATCACTGTGAAAGACTTGAGTTTACTGAAATGTAAATCTTTTTAATTAACTTTACTTACCACCTTGTCCCGAAAGGTTTTGACTCAGGTCGTGATCTTGGGGTCATAAGATAGAGCCCCGCGGGGAGTCTGTTTGAGATTCTCTCTCCCTCTCCCTGTGCCCCTCTCACTCGTGCTCTTTCTCTCTCTCTCACTAAAAAAAAAAAAAAAAAAAAATACAAAGGGCTATTACAAGGCTTATAGGGATCATCAGTTATAGCTTGGTGGGAGTAGGTACTTTTCAGGCTCTGCCACTGGACTACAAACCTGTTTAGGGAAACTTTTTTACCCATCATTTTATCTCAGACAGTTCCTCTTCTTAATTTGCTTAATGTTAATAACAATGTCTAACTTAAGACTCATGAAGATACTGCATAGAAAGCACCAGCTTATAGTAGATACTTCCGTTCTTTTCCTCCTTTTCTACCATACCATACTATGCTATCTTATAAAGATAATATTACATACTAAATATTTATGTACTACCATATTGTGATCTGTCAGTTTATAAATCATACATCAATGGTTGGATCGGGAGGATTTCTTTGCATCTCAGCAGCTTTGCTGGATGTTATTTTGACTTGATGTCTAGTTCAGGGTGATTTGGCCCTTGATTTAATTAAACTAAATTCTTCTTTAATCATCTGAACCTGAGTCTTGGTTCCTCCTGCATTCAAGTTTTCTTGCATCCTCATTGGTAAAGCCAGAAATGCACAACCTTGCCTTGAGAGAGAGGTTCCTTCTGGGTTGCCTAATGACTTCATCTTGCTCATTAGAACATCTTTCTCAAGGTAAGCTTCTGATTAGGACATTCAAATTTCATAATTCTTCAAATAATATACTTAACTACTTTTCTACTAATTAAAAGGGCTTCTGTGACTGTTACCTAGAGAAAAATTAACCAAATCACTCTGGCAGTACTTTAGATTAACACTAAATGAAAAAAAAAAAATGGAGAGAAACTAAAAGAATCCATGAACAGTATTCAGATTAGTACAGAAATTGTCCTCAAATATATACAGGCTGTTTTCCCAACACATTTAGCTCACCAATTGCAGCTTTGTAACCAAACTTTCTATTTGGTACTTCATAGAAAGAGCCCTATATTTCCTTCTCAGCCTTGTGTGAGTGAGGGAAGTAGAAGTGATGATTCATTTTGTGTGGTACTACACTTCACAACGAGGGAGATCTTTGCTTCCTGTGAAGCACATCAGTTCCAATATCCGTGATAACATTTTGACTCACGCTATTTACTAGTATAAAAATCTGTGTTAAAAAATGTGAGAATCGTTGTTTTCTCTGTAAGATGTCAATAGTTTTATAATGGCAATAAATATTTAAGGGAGGAAGGAGGCACAGTGTTTAACTTATTCTAAGGCTTGACATCCCAAGCTATATAATTTAACCACAACAGCCCCACCCTCTGGTTCTTTAATATTTTACCAAATACATTTCATGAATAAATATTAGCCAAGTACTTCTGGAGTTTGTGATTAAATATTAACAGGGTTATTTTTGCAAAATGCACAGGAACATTTCACAGGATTCTGTCTATGAATGTAAATAGGTCTACAGATATTTTGATGGAAGCTTGTGGTTTCTTTTAGTGACAACTACTTTAGATATCACTTATTATTAAAAGAATTTTTTTTGGCTAACATACACCATTGGCTTTCTTCCTCATCAGTGTAACTTATGATTTATCATCATCTAAAAGTGTGATTTTACCAGGGCAATGAGTAATAAAAAATTTTTGTAATTTATCCTAATAAGTTTGAATGGGAATCCACTTGCTTTGGACATTTCCAGCCAAGCATAATTTATCCCCATTCTTGGCTGTGGAACAGTGTGGATCTTCTTAACTGAGTCCCTGACAGATGGTTTCAGTGTTTTCAGGACTCTGTTTCCAATCATTTTGCCCATATTGCAAAATTGGCCTTGAAACGGGGTAAAGAGTTGTTATGCTGCATTAACATCCCTTCAGAATTGCTTGCTGTGAAGGGCATGAAGAAATGAAGGAAATCAAGAGAGCAGTGCTTGAAAAATATGTTTCTGGAAGTTAGAAGTGTTAGTGACATATTGATGGTCCCAGATTACATCACAATCTCCATTTAATTTTGATTGTAAATCCCAAAGACACATTAAATGCAATAATAAAAACACAAATATTCAGTTAATGTGGCTCATAAGCATATGATGGCATCCATAATGTGGCAAGCTAGAAAGAGCTCTAGTTTAGGCTGGCTTCCTGTCGTCTTAAATCCTGCTGATAGGTACCACCACTGAATATTAGATGAACAGAGATTCTCATAGTACTGTTCAAGCCTTGCCACCAGCTCATAATGGAAGCACTCAAATATCTACATTCATTTTCCAAGAAACATGAAGTGATCACATTCAGCATGCCAAATTTTCATGTTCTTTTGCAGCTTCAGCTGACTGACTTCTTCATATAAAGTGCTGTTCTTTTCTTTTTGTCGCCTTTTAGTTTATGATCAAAATCAATGAGGACTGAAGCTTTCCACAGCCATCTATAAAATGCAATTACTGTATACAACACACAGTAAAACTCCTGTGGTGTATATGTTGAGACATAATTTATGCCACTTACCTCCAGAGTGGTATCGATCTTTTTCTGTGAATGTTTTACAAAAGGGTCTCTTGAGTGCAAGTGCAAGGAAATAATGTGGCTATTGGGGCTGATCTATAATTTGATTAATAATGACCAATCTCTTGAACTTGACTCCTCACTACACTTTTATTGTGATCTGACCTTAGCATTTTAGATTTTTTTCTTTTGCCAATCTTTTCAGAAGTGTAGTTATTCCTACATTTTGATGTGCTAATCTTTTTTTTATTCTTATGTTAATCCCCATACATTACATCATTAATTTTAGATGAAGTGTTCCATGATTCATTGTTTGTGCATAACACCCTGTGCTCCATGCAGAATGTGCCCTCCTCAATACCCACCACCAGGCTAACCCATCCTCCCACCCCCCTCCCCTCTAGAACCCTGTTTGTTTTTCCGAGTCCATCGTCTCTCATGGTTCGTCTACCCCTCCGATTTCCCCCGCTTCATTCTTCCCCTCCCGCTACCTTCTTCTTCTTCTTTTTTTTTTTTTCTTAACACATATTGCATTATTTGTTTCAGAGGTACAGATCTGAGATTCAACAGTCTTGCACAATTCACAGCGCTTACCAGAGCACATACCCTCCCCAGTGTCTATCACCCAGCCACCCCATCCCTCCCACCTCACCCCCCACTCCAGCAACCCTCAGTTTGTTTCCTGCGATTAAGAATTCCTCATATCAGTGAGATCATATGATACATGTCTTTCTCTGTTTGACTTATTTCACTCAACATAATACCCTCCATTTCCATCCACGTCGTTGCAAATGGCAAGATCTCATTCCTTTTGATGGCTGCATAATATTCCATTGTATATATATACCACTTGATGTGCTAATCTTATTACTTCCCTTATCCATGACGTAGCTCTCATCAAGTTTGGCAGCACTATAGGGGAATGAATACTAAATTTGGAATTGGAATACTAAATTAATTTGTCTTCTGACTCAGCCACTTAATAATGTGTACTTTGGGCACACTGCTTACTCCCTGAGTCTCAGTTTTATCCTATGTAAAATGGAACTAATAATTCACTTTCAGGGGACATTGTTTTTTGAGGATCAAATAAGATATTTAATTTGTATATTCAACAAATAATTATACCAACCAGACATTTTGACAGGCTTTGGGAAACATGATGATGCATAAGATAGACATGATTCTTGCCTTCATGGAACTTAATCAACTGGTATGTAAATAAACTTCATATACTTGAATATGTCACACATATGGAAGGTGGCATCATCACATTATTGTTATATGGTTGTCATGCCTGAGAGTGGAAAGCAAAATAATGCTGATGCTGTTCCTGACAGTCGGTCCCATTGGTGGAGGGAGCAGTTAGAGCTAATGGCATGGAAATTGTTCTGAAACTGCACAGTGAGGCTTCTTAACGCTCTAAGGCTTAGCATTTACCAGTTCATCCCCTTAAGTTTGGCTGGAAGCTCTATTTATTGATTATTTCCCTTGTATCCAGAGTATTCTAAGTGAAAGAGACAGAAAGAAAAAGAAGGAAAGGCCTTTTCTTTATACTTTTCTAAAATATAATCTATCAGAGTCTATGAGCATGGGAAGTTCATTTTCAAAGAATAAACATTCCTGTTTTAACCACGACCTCTCAGGATCTTATCTTGGGTCACTAGGTGATGGATAATCTACCATTGTCTCAACTGTCTTTGTGAGGCAGGGCAAATTTGTGATTATAGGGTTGTGGCCCTTTGAACTATAAGGTTTTAGTCATGACTAGGGTGATATGGGATTTTTCTGTCTCCAAATAATGTGGGGACAATAGTTAGCTTACTTGGAGGGATGTCTCTTTCTGAGCCTTCTGTACCAGCCATGGAAGGAAGCATGTTTTAAATTATTTGCAGTTTTAACCCTATAGCTCTGGTTATTTCAACACTGCCAAATGAAAGGTAGGGCTCCAACCCGGTACTTTGCTGATGTAAAAAATAGCAGCAGGTTAGTAAATGATAAATAATCACACTGCTTTGTGCTTTGACTTTGCTTACCGCTGTTCCCAGAACCTTATATTCTTCTGGAATATTTGTCTGTACCATGCAAAGAAAGAACATTTTGTCCTGATAGAATGAGTGAACAGTTCAGGCTAATTTATCTTGAGCAGGAACCTGGAGAGTAGTATAAACTTCATTGTTATATGACTACAATGTATTTTCCCACCTTGACCTGGAGTAGGTGTCCACTTTTGGGATTAGAGGAAAATTAATTGCCTATTTTCTGCTCACTGAGGTCAGCAACGTAATAAAATGCTCATATATATGTAATCAGGAAGATTATATGGTCAAGGCAACTTTCTAGGGAGGTCAAGGTCTACTTTTTGGCTTAGGAAAGAAATTCTGGAAGAAGCCACTTCTAGTCGATGAGAGCCTCATATGTAGATTGCAGGTGAGCCCTCTCTCTCTCTCTGTCTCTCTTGGTTGAGAGAATTTTCTGCAAGTGTGAAGTATCAGGAATAACATAGGGATGGTGCTGGATAAGAGCCATAGAATGGGACATTTTATCCTAATTTTGTTTGCTAATGTAAGAATGAGAATACAAAAGTAAAATGAAGGAAAACAAAGGGAGCAGTTAGCTGATTTTTTAAAACAATTTTTCTATTAGGAAGGGCCATACTTACAAATCCTGGCTTTTTTACTGTGTTTCTATCAGAGGCTGTAGCTGAGAATTAGGTGGTTAGTAGGCTCACAAGAGGTACATGTTGGCACACTTTGTTTCCTAATTCCCTCTTGAATTTTTATAGCAGAATAAAATTTTTAGGCAGATAAGTATAATTTCTTTAAGTAGGTATTTATTTCTACAAAGAGAAGAAGGAACTAATATTTCTTGAATGCATGAATGTGTTAAACTTGTGATAAGCACTTTTACTCATATTACTCAATTTTTCTCTCCATATCAAATTGTGAGGTAAATAGTATTTTTTAATTTTACTGCTGATGGAGCTGGGATTTAAACTTACTCATTGTGCAACCTTACTTGACATCTGTGAGCGTCCCTTTCTTATTTGTTAAATGAAGCTAATAATACCTTTTTCATAGATGTTTAATGATATAATGTGTATGAAGATCACTAAGGATTTCAGAAAATGAATTCTTTAATTTTCTTTTTACTATTAGCACAAGTGTATTTCCTCATCAGATACCTTGGCAATACAAACAAACTGCAGTCAATCATCTGAATGGTTTATTTTTGTGAAGTGCCAACCAATTGGTTCAGTCAAGTTATAGAATTATCTTTAGTTTAAATTATTGAATTAACTGTTCTTGTTCTAGGCATATATGATTTCATGGGTGAATCCACATATGAGATACAACTGATTTAGAGGTTCAGCTTTTATGGACATGTGGTAATACTCCACAGTGCTGAGAACATAATCCTTGGAGTCAGAAAGGCTTGTTCAAATCCCAGAGCTCGCTCTATCTATCTATCTATCTATCTATCTATCTATCTATCTATCTATCT
>NW_023270451.1:26239359-26284599 GCF_011800145.1 Mirounga leonina
TCTATCTATCTATCTATCTATCTATCTATCTATCTATCTATCTATCTATCTATCATCTATCTTTTTATCTATCTATATCTACCTACCTACCTACCTACCTACCTACCATCTATCTAGAGATTGATTTACATATATTTATTTTAAGGAATTGGTTCACATGATTGTGGGGACTTGCAAGTGTGGAGTTTGTTGGGTAGGCCAGCAGTCTGCAAATTCCTGCAAAAGTTAATGTCTTGAGTCCTGAGGCAGTCTCAAGGCAGAATCCCTTCCTTCTCAGGAAACCATAGTCTTTCTCTTAAGGCCTTGATTAGATGAGGCCTACCCATGTGATGGGGTGATCTGCTTTACTCAGAGTCTACTGACTTAAGTGTTAGTCATATCTAAAAAATACCTCCACAGCAACATTAAGATTGGTGTTTGACTAAACAACTGGACATCTTGGCGTAGCCAAGTTGACATATAAAATTAAGCAACACACCTATGATTTAATGGATGAGAAATGCCAAAGCTGGTTTTACATAGGTCAGCTTCATAGAGAAAATGATCAAGAGCCAGTTCCACACTTTTCTAACCTTTTTCACATCCTGAAAATCTGAAAGGGCCTAGGGAGAAGGAAGAGGAGTCAAGATTTGTGAAGAGATGTAATTGAAGAGAGGTGTAGTGCGTTGTGGATCTGTACCTACCTCCCCTTACGCCAAGGAATGGGGATGTGTATTACTTCCTTTGCCTCAAGCTTTGTGAGGATTTCCATAAGTCTACATGGAGCCCCTGAAATGTGTTCCTTGCATTTGGGAGAAGACCTAGAGGATGCATGAGGGTGGTGAAGTGGCCTGTGACAGTAGCATAGAAGTGGCTGCCATGCCATTGGTGTGTCCTCCTGGAGTTTGCTGGGGCAAGATATGTGGTAGTGGTTCCAGTGAACCATAGGAGAGAGAGTTAATGTCACGGGTCTCTCCAGCAGGGCCTCCGGAAGGGACAGAGGGACCCTGTGGCAAGAACCTAGAGGATGTACATTTTATTTCTAGGGGCTGAGGAAGGAGTAGATGGTGGCTAGTTAGAACAGAGATCTAGCACATGGCTTTCAACATTGAGATTCTCAATCAGCTAAAGCACCTACTGGAGAGTCAGCTTCAGACTGCCTGAGTGAGAGCCTGTGAAGGCCGTTACGACAGTACCAGTTCATGTAAGGTCTTTCTTTACCCTGTATCTGTCTTTTTTTCTACCTCTACGAAATCCTCTCCACCAACCACGGAAGAGCTGGTGTATGCGGGGAATGCGAAGCAGAGAAATCAGAAGCCAGTCAGGCCCCTCTTTCCTACTCTGCTGTCTGCCAGCCTGCGAAAGCCTGAGGAGAAAGAGGGGAGGAGTTTTAACGTTAAATTAAGTTCAGAATTTTGATTAATATCATAAACTGGACATCCTACTTTCTAAATTGAAATTATGTTTATGGTCATGTTTAAAATTTAGAGTATTTGCAATTTAGAAGAACACAACTATGAGCAGGAATGCCTTGGGACCTGCTTAGGTTTTCATCCGGGGTCGGTGGGAGACGGAAGAGAATTGTGTCTTGAGTACTTGACAAATGGTTCTCACACAGCGGTCCCCAGACTATTCACTTTAGTGTTGTCTGGGAACGTATTACCTCCCCTGCCCCTGACCTACTGACTCAGAAATTTAAGCAATCTCAAGCCCTTTAGGTGATTAGTATGCATGCTAAACCTTGAGGACACTTGTCCTACGACATTGTCTGACAGTGGCACATATACAAAAAAAAAAAACGGGTAGTGTCCTCCTACCACACTCAGATAAATCTCTTTAATGATCACTGCCTTTCATAATAAATATAAAGGAAGTATGTAAATAACAAAAGATTTAACCTGTTTCTTTCCAGCAGTATTATTACAACTGACATTTGCTCTTCTGTATGAGGTGATCATTCCTGCTCTGCTTATTTTGTAAGAATATCATGTCAAATCAGCTAATATATTTGAAAATGCTTTTTAAACCATGAAGCATTGTACATATGCAAGTTATTATTATTACAAGTAACTTGTTTACATGGACATCAACTTCAGTTTGAAAGTGATATCCCTGGGGTTTGCTGAGCATTTAACTTTCATTATCACACCTGTCAACAGGTGTGATATCAGGATATCAGGATCTGTCAACCAGATCCTATCACTGACTAATAAAGTATCAAGCAGGAGAGCCAAATCAGAAGGGAAAATTGGTCAAATCATGGCTGTATGCTTTAATTTTAGTGAGAAAAAATAGAGTTGATGGATTTTGTCAAGGCTGAAATTGGATATTTAGAGTAACTTAATGACAATTGGTTTATCAATCCCCCTGTTTTTTTTCCCCCACTTTCAAAAATGTTCTGTCCATCATATAGACACAGCCTTGGGTGAGGTTAATAACATTTGCAAACCAAAAGGAATTTAAGGATGAGATTGACTGTTTTTGAAATTTCCATTTGTGGGAAGTCATTTCCATATTGAAAATTCTATCTCATTTTGCTTGTTCTTATTGGAACTCCCTTTTTCAGTTCTCCTGGGGAATTAGAGCACAATGGGATTTTGCCTTTATAGATACTGATAATTGTGTGTCATGAACTTCAGTATTGCCAACAGTCAGTGATCACACTATTTTGAGAAGCTGTTACATGCAAAGTCCTAGGGGAGATGCCAAATGTGGTACTTTTGCAAGTTATTCTCAGCTTATTTAGATAAAGGAGTAAGATTTAGACTCTGGGAAGGGAAATATGTGATGTCAGTCAAAAGAGTGGTATGAACACATAAAGTCTAGGTTAGGGTTGGGTAGGCAATGTATGGGCATGGGTGGCTTTATTGAGAATTTGGAATTTTAGTTCTGATTAGGTGGTTTATGTTTTATTTAACATGAGAGTATAATGTTTGGCAATTGACATTCCATCAACTTTGATTTGGGAATATTTAGCATGAAGTAAACAGGTTCTACATACTGTAAACCTCAGATGAACAAGATGAGATGAAGCAGTAATGCTAGTGGGGAACCCTCACTTCTAGGTGCCTGGGTGATTAATCTGTTAGAAAGGAAGTATCTTTGAGCTGTACCAGTGGAGGATTCTTTTTCAGTTCTACATCAAGCAGGAAGAGACCATTCTTAAGGAAGGGGCATAAAAATCCCTCCTATCACCACTACAAAAGAGAACAAGTTGAGCATAAGAATGCTTCTTCCAGCTGGGACAGTCTTCTACTGCCCTCCCCGGAGTCACAGCAAACAGCCAGCGCTCCAAGACTATACTTTCATCAAGTGCCCAGGCAAAGACAAAGACTCAGAAATAAGGGCCCTGATGCAACAGCAGAGATCCCAATCCCAGCTGAGCTATGCCAGCCCACAAAGGCCTATTTGGGTTTAAAGATGAGCAAGAATGAGACTTGGATTCAGCTTTAAATCGCTTGCAGTTTGGTTAACTACTGAGCTACTAAAACAAGCAGTGTAACGATAAGGGTACAATGAGTGAGTGGGTACAGCACTTTCCCAGTGCCTCTCAGGTTCTGCACAGAGACAGATGCTCCCAAGTTCTGCAATCAATACTGATGCCCAGTGGGAAAATAGGTTAGAAGACCAAACGCTGGACTGGGGCAAGGCCCACTGAGCCCTCAAAGGTCTGTTTAAGGGGTATTTATCCTCACTGCTACAGTTGCACACTTCTGAGTGTGGGCCTGGGTGGCTGGACTGGCCATGGTTTCCCGCACCACCATAGACTTCAGGGGAGAGGGGAAGCCTGGACCAGCGAGGAGACTCCTTTTGCAGCCACATTAGTTACTGGCGATCTCTACTTCTCTCGTGAGGAAGAGCCACACATCCTCCATATCCTTTACACTTTATTCTGTATGCAGTCAGTGAACTGTAAAATAAAACGAATAATGTTTTTATAATAGAGTGTGGGTTCTAACATCCTGGACAAATCTTTTTTGTCACTTTCATATATTTGTGAGTTAAAATATTGCATCTAGGCATTGTTATGTGTAGATTTGCACTGGCAGAAATTTCCTGAGCATCAAGGTCAAGATTCTGGAACCCAAATAGAGCAAAAAGGTTAGTTTTCTGGAAGCATGGATGTAAGTAGTGGTCACTTCTGCATTTTTAATCCGTTTCCCTTCAACAGCATCGATTTCCATGTGTCACACAACCAAAAATGGTAAGAACATTGAATCAGGTCCTTGAATTGCTTGGAGTTTCTCAGGAAAACTGATGACCTATCGACTTGTGGGAACAATCCCTGACTGGGAATTTTTTTTAAAGTTTATTGAACTCCAAAAGGCAGGATATGTGACAATAAGAGCACAGACTTTAGAATCAAATTGCTTGAGTTTGAATCCCAGTCTGGCATGTCCTAGCTATGGAACCTTGGTTGCTGACCTCTCTGATTCAGAGATGCTACCTGCTTTATTTGGCTGTTGTGAGAATTAAATGAGTTGCTGTGTTTTGAACGTTTATAACAGTGCCTGATATGTAAGTGCTTGCTATTATTATTTCCAAACACAAGCCTCCTCTTCTGTGAAGGACACAATATTGTCTAGACTGCTTATTTTGCCTGCTGCTGTGATACAGGATTTTTGAAAGGAACTTTTTTCTTAACTAAATGGTAATAGCACTGTCTATAACCGTTGGAACTAGCTGGTGCATTATCCGTAATCTTGATAGCAAAATCAAATTCAACATATTTTACTTTCTTAACCTCACCTTTCACAGAATCATTTAAATTTAATGCAGACCATTTCCCATTGGACATCTTCATTTTTCAGACATATATATGACCAAAGGTAAGTAAGTAGGTAGCAGTCCCTGAGTTTGTAGTTAAAGTCAGAATTCGAATACAGGTCTTTATACTCTTAGATCCAAGAAGTCTCCAATAAAACATGACATTCAAAGATAAATACTATAGATGAGGTGTCTATAACTCTAAGCTTCTGTGATCATGGGAGGTGTCTTATTAAATCCTTTCATATACTTGTTTTTGAGTCGGGCTCTTCAGCATATATTTTTGATTTTTGCTTTGAGAGCTTTAGAAAATTTGTCAGCTGTCACGGATATGATTTCTGTCATCTGGCTCTTTCAAGCACTAAGGATATGTCATTTCTAAATTTCATAATATAATGTGGCTATCAGTTCTCACCACTGAACTGAAATTGGGCTTTTCATGTGCACAATGCAAAAATGAGAAGCTGTAATTTGTTATCGAATAATAAAATGGCAAATAATCAGTTCTTAGAAGCTTTTAGGGCTGTGCTATACAAGGTATGACTATAAAACAATGAGTCTGAGTGCCTAGAAACAGTGATTCTCACACCCACCCATGCAATCCCTGGCATGTTGTAAAATACAGATTCCTGGCCCCATTCAGGCCTTTGGAATCAGTATATAAAGTGGATGGCATTATTTTTTAAAAATTCCATGGTGATTCTGATGAACCACTTTCCCAAGTGACACATTAAAATAGGCCTGAGACTCTGGAGTCATGTTTCAAATATTAGAATCAAAGCATGTGAACAAGGATTTAATGTAACATCCAGTCCAATTATACATACATTTTGTAGATGAAGAAAGTAAGATTGGGAATGACTTAGCAGTTTTAGGATCATAGTGATTTAGAGGAGGAAGAAAGCTCATAGATGATGTGAGAGGTCATTAACATCTTCGAGATGAAGAAACTGAGATGCAGGAACATTGTGTGAAGGGCCAGGGTCAGAGGCAGAGCAGCAAGCTGAGATCTATCATTGTCCCCATCACAGGGATAAGGGAGCTGTAAGAGAACATATTCAAGGTCTTTCCAAGGGTTATGGACAGATGGGTGGTGGAGACAGGTATTGGAGGGTAAGGCCCAAGGTGGAAGCCATCAAGTTAGCCTGCATGAATCTCCTAAACTTGTCTTGAACTATTTCACATTTTAGAGAAAAAGTTAAGTTAAACTGTCATTTGAGGTTGAATCAGTCCTGATCACGGTTGTCACAGAGTTAATATGGTAAAGGAGAAAAAGCATTTAGCTGAGAACTGGGAGATCAGGGATCTGTTCTCACATTTATCACTAATTAGCACTGTGGGATCACAGGGAGAGCATTTAACCTCTTTCAGCTTCAGTGTCCCTATGTCAGGAATTACAGGGATAGTATCTTCCCTAAGTACTTTTAGAATCATTATAAATGTAAAATTAAAAAAAAAATCCCAGGAAAGTATATTGAAAAGTATAATGTATTATATACTTTTAATCTTGTGTGGGAGCTATTTATTTATTTATTTATTTATTATTTATGTTAAAGATTTTTCATTTATTTAATAGAGAGAGTGAGCACCAGTGGGGGTAGGGGAGGGGCAAAGGGAGAGGGAGAAGCTCAGCAGGAAGCCTGACATGGGTCTGGATTCCAGGACTCTGAGATCATGACCTGAACTGAAGGCAGATGCCTAAAAAACTGAACCACCCAGATGCCCCGGGAAACCATTTAAATAGAAATACCTTTTTATGAAATAGGGGGATGTTAACTTGAGTTTATCATCCAGCCAGTGATATTATGCCCATCAATTAAAACACTAAAATAGATTTGTTTTTAATATCACTTACTTATTGTAAATTTCTGGTCTTTATCTAGTATGACAGGCAGTTTGTTTTCTTGTACATGTATATTTAATGGTAAAAACTGTAAATGAAATAGAAGGAAAACAGTTTTTCTTTCCCCAAGAATACCAGGTCAGAGTAGGCATATATATGACGCTAGATCTAAAATTATACTTATTCCTTTCTGGCCCCCATATTAAAATATTGTAACAAACACTTTAAAAGTGTACAAGGAACTGTTTTGCACTAAACAAATCAGATTTTATTAATCCTCTTACATCAGCCAGGGTCCAAGAAGGAGACAGAAACCACACAGTGATTTGAACAGTGGAAGTGAAATCTAAAGCATTAAGAGCCATGGCAAGGATTGGATTTATGAGGCATTGGCTAGTAAGAAGAGAATTCTGAAAAGTATGGGATTAACACGTACAGGGGCAGCCACTACCCCCCGCGTTGAGATTGAGCTCCCAAGGAAAAAATAAACCTGAAAGTGGGTCCTCCCCACCCCAGGATTAAGATCCAGACCTCAGTGGAGAGGGTGTGGCCATGGCACACAGGACAGTGGAGGAGATTCCAAGGTCTTTCACTGGTGGAACCTGCTGGTAATGTGTCCTCCGGGATGCTGGGGGAAGCTGTTCACAAGGATGTGTCATTCCTCAGAATTGGCTGCAGTAATGCTCAAGGAAGTATCAGGGTGGCGGGGGGCGCTGCTGGGTGCTAGGTGGTGACTGATGCTGGCCACTGCACACTGCAGAAGCAGGGTACTGGAAAGCTCATTCCCTATGAGAGCCTGATACTGGAAGGACCACAAGCCGCAGGTGGCTGTTGAATGAGATGAGTGGGAAACTGGTAGGGAAACCCCTTTCTCTTCCAATGTCTCTCCAGGCTCTTCTCATGATGATGCTCGGCATCATGCCCATTGGCATAGGAGAACTGCTTAAAAGGCCTGTCTCAATTTGTGCAGAGTAGGCAACAAAAGTGGAATTGGGAGCTTTGAGGGAATAAATGGATAACTGGAATAACTGTCAATAGTTCTGTGTGATAGGTACTACTATTATCCCCGTTTTACAGATAGGGAAGCTAAGACATTTGCCCAAGGATTAGGTCCCATGGCAGCAAGTGGCAGAGCAGAATTTGAATCCTTATATTTTAGCTCTGGCACCCACTCTAAATTACTCCCCTATGCAGGCTCCATGTTTATTTCCTTACCTGTGATGCATGTTCAGTGCAAGTCTTTATGTGCAAGTCTCACTATAGTCCAACTTGACAATTGGTTCCTACATTTCTACACAGTATGTAAAATCTGAACTTTAGCACAGAGTTTTTTGTTGCTCTTCCCATGTGACTATTCTCCTGTTTGTTTTCTATGTTTATTTAATTTTCTTAAAATTGTATATCCAAATAAAACCTCTGATCTACTTGCTTTTAACATTTTCTGTTCTGTATGAGGGAGAAAATGTGAAGGAGAGTCTGTGGATTCTCTCTATAACATTTCTATATATTTTGTATCTATGCATTCTTTATATATTTCTATATCTGTTTTCTGCTTTCCATCTCACTACACTAATTCAGACCCATAGTACCTCCTACCTGACATTGAACACAGCCTGCTTACCCTTCTGCTTGCTGCCAATCAGAGGTCCGGTTCATCTTGAACACCATCACTGTGTTAGCTTTCATGAAGAGCAGTCCTGGTCATATCACCACCATCCTCCACAGTCTCCAGGGGCTACTCAGGCACTGTCTTATTAAAGCCTAGTCCTTAAGTGCAGCCTGCCATGCTCCCTACATGCTGATCCTGACTAAGCAGCTTTCCATCTCTAACTCTTCCCTCTTCTACTGGCACCAGCTCTCCTAGCTAAAGTGACTAGTCAGTGTTCCTCCAACCTTGTTTCCTGCCCCATCTTTTGTTTTAGGTGTACATTTGGCAGAAGCTTTTCTGCCCAGCTGCATGAGTCCAATCCAACCTCATCTCAGAATCACCTCAGAAGCTCCTCTTTCCAAAAAGCCTTTCCTGTTTTCAAATAATCTTTTTCTCTTTTGAGGCTCTAGAGTACTATATTTTTCTCATATTGTAGCTTTTTAGAAGAGCAATATTGTTCTTGACTTCTACCCTAGATCACATGTTCCTTAAGGCAAGGGCAATATTTTATTCTTTACTTTCTTTTTTTTTCTATTTGTTTATCATATCCATCCATCCATCCATCCATCCATCCATCCATCCATCCAACCATCCATCCATCCATCTATCCATCCATCCACCCACTTATTAACCTACCTACCTACCTACCTACCTTCCTACCTACCTACCTACCTAACTGACTGATTGTATTTCCTGAAATTCAAGAGACCATCAATATAGGTTTTGAGGTTTGGATTGTCAGTCAAGTTTATAAGATTTGCCTAGGCCTACTTAGCATCACATTTACTTAGAGAGGATGTAGAACAGGGAAAACAAGTATGAATTACAGCATCATCATAGAGTCTACAACCATTCACATGCAGTTTCTAATGTCTCTTAGTCATTGCTGGGACATGTTTTTGTGTCAAGATTAATAGTAAATGAATGGAGAGGAGGGCATATCAGAGAAATCACTGGTTTTAGGGTTCATCAGCTCAAATTCCCTGCCAGCTACAGAACTTAAAAATGTTTTAATTGTATGTTATTTTGGATTAAGTTTTTGGTTTTTCTCTGCTCTGAAGAATCCGCATTCTCCTATGTATCAAGAGAATGTTGGGTCTCTGAGCCACTGCTGGCTCTGCTTCTATCTATGACTTCACCTGTTTCTAATTCCTAGCCTCATTCACACCTCCAGTAACTGCTTGATCTTTGAAATTTTTCTGCTGACCTGGGCTCATTTTCAGTGCCAACATCCTGCTTGATCCTTGAAGGCTGGCCTCAACCTCTTCTCCAGTTCTAGGTCCTTATTGTTTGCTTTAATTTGTTTCAGAGTAACCGAATGGCCAAAACAGTCATTTATAGGGTTTGACATTGCAGACTGAATTCTTGAACCACTCAGTAGAGGTTCCTGGTGGAAGCAGTTTAGGAAAAAATAGTTTTAAATCACGTTTTTCTCACTGTAGCACACCCTAGGAGATATATCACAGTAATACTCATTAGATAACTTCCACAAGACTTTTTGTAAAACTGGAACTTTTTTTTGCCCGTTGGGTTACCCATGTGACTAACTGGAGATTTCAGCTTGCACTAAAATTTTGCATACATTGAACGTTCAATAGCTGTTAGTTGAATAGCTGTGTAAGACACATGGTGTTTTATTCTCAATTATCAGAAATCTCATTGTTTCCTGGAAAATAAACTTTGAAGAGCAGGCAGGTGTCTCTGTACAAGGTCTTAACCAGGTGATTAGCCTTCTCCTTGAGGACAGTTGCCTTTTTTAAGTAGTCTTGCTGCATATAGATCACTGTTTCCAAACTTGGATGTGCATAAGAACCACTTTCTATGCAAATTAAAAATGTAGATTTCTGGGACCCAAACCATCTTGATTCAGTAGATCTGGAAATGGGCCCAGGAATTTGTACTTTCACAGCATCCAGTGTAGTTCTAGTGCATGTGGTGTGAGGGCCATACTCTAAGAAACACTAAATTAATCTCTAGAGAAGGCATTCAAGTGTTCCATCGTTTTGAGGTGCTTTCTGGGTTGAATTCCAAAATGTCACTTAGGAATTATGATGATTTTCAAAAACAGTTATATTGAAGTATAATTTACATGCCATAAACTTCACCTACTTTAAGGGACAGTTCAATATTTTTAGCACTTTGCTGAGTTATACAATTATGATAATTGTTATCCTTTTTTTGTCTGGATTGATCTTCGACATAGCCCATTATCTGACTGGTGATAATGTATGATATGGTTTCTTATTTGGAAGGTAGCAAAGTGTTTTAGGAGGACCAGAGACTCAAAAGACCCAAGTTTGAACTTTGGCTCCATCATCCAGTGGCCTGGGTGGCAAGAGACATGGCTGTTCTGAGCCTGCATCACCTCCTTTATAAAATGAGGATAATATGAACTCATATCTCTTCTATAGAGCTCCTGTGAAGATTAAATGGAGAAAGGTTTTTGGAGTATAACTTATAAGTGTATTAAATTATTTAATTAATGAGTACCTACTTCCATTGCTCAATTACTGGTGTACGGAGGGAAGATATGTTAATGAGACACTATCCCTGCTCTCTAGAAACAGATAATAAGGAAATTGAACATGGTTCTATGAGGGCATATAAAAAAGAAATTTTAATTGAGTGAGAAGAGGGGAGTCTATGCAGGAAAGTCAGTAGAGTTTTGTCCAAGGGGATAATGTTTGAGATGAAAATTGACAGATGAACTGGCATTAACTAAGCAAGGAGATGGTGGTGCTAGCATTCCAGGCAGAAGGAGTAGGGGACAATGTGGCAGAGGGTACAGGATACATTTGTAGGATGTGAAAAATTGCTGGGGTGGCTGGAGGATGAAGCTCAAGGAAGAAGGTGGTCCTAGGGAGCAGGCACCAGACCTTCCATGCTCTGCAGCCCACATGATGGTTCAGGGCCTAATCCTTGAAGGGTGTTAAGTGCATGGACAGGTGTGCATGACATGACCAGATTTGCATTTCGGTGCCTACTCTGGGAAGATGAATGGGGAGTGTGGGAGGGCAGAGGACATCAGAAGGTCAGTTAAGAAGCTATTGCAACAGAGACGGTGGTCTGAGGTGGTTGTGGTAGACCTAGAACAATGCTGAGTATTCAAAAATAGATGTAGGGGATGGAATTGATTGGATTTAGTTATGGTTTATATTTGGAGGGTGTGGGGAGAGTGGTATCTAGATGACTCTTAGATTTCTGACTTGCATAATTGAATAGATGGTGGTTCATTCACTGAGATATGAGACACTACAAGGACAAAGAATTTGAAGGTGAAAGGGGAAATAATGAGTAAAGCACTTAGAGCCATGCCTAATGGCCAATGAATGGTAGCCATGATGATGATGGTGATGATTTTAAGATGCCTTCAAGGCATCCTAGTGGATACCTTGAGCTGTAATGAGCCATACAGATATTGGTTATAACTATTATTTTGGTCATAAAACTTGACAAGTAATATATTAATTCATGTTTTAATTTCTTTAACTTATACTTCAACATCACTTATAACACTAATCCTTCCCCAATGGCATAAAAGCAGGATTTTACTATATTAAATAGGAACCCATGTTTCATAATCTTCCAAGTTTATTGATTGAAACTGAAAGCTTCAACTAGATCATTCCTCAGAGCTCCTCTAGGGAGTGTTACATTAGAAAGATAACAGCAGGCTTGTAAATTAGTATAGTTTACCAACCCACAAACTTGTCACACTTCCCCCCACCTCCAAGAGAGCAGAAGGAAAATAAGCAGCCTTTCCTCAATGCCTCCTGCCTCATGATTTGTTTGGCATAAATTGCTACCTGCCTTGTGGCTGGGCAGTTAGCTAATTTAAAGGCTGAATGAGAAAGCTCTGGAAACAGCCAGAGTGTTCTATTGAAGTAGATGGCCAGTCAATAGGGGAAAAAGGGAATAAGCTGATTAATGATTAAATCAGGAACACCCTTTGAAAAGAATCCTTATGCTTTGCCATGCTGATTTAAGTGGATCTCATATTCCTGGTGGCTGGTGCCCATCCCATGTTTCTGACTTCAACTCTAGACAGTTTCCAGTATATTATTACTGAATTTTGGCTGGTATTTTTTTTTCAGTGGACCAATATTGAGATAATTGTGACTTAGCTTTTATTTTTCTATTATATATTCATTTGTCTCTCTACCTGTGAAAAAAATCATAATTAGATGAATATTTGCATATTTATAGGTATATTTCAACCCAAGAGAAAATCTAAATGTTTTTGGCTAACAAACTTAGATCACTAAGGGTATGTGGAGTTAGTGGTGCTTTGGCGTCTGATTTAGGTTAGCATTCTGATTGCTTCATTAATTGTATGGCATTGACCATGTTGAATTACCTCTCTAAGGTTTGCTTTTCTCATCTGTAAAATATAAATGATAGTAACATAATTGCCAGAATTAAATGAAGCAAATATCTGTTATAAATATCTGCAAAATGCTTTCAATAGTGCGTGCCACATGATATGAGTGTCTTATTCTGTTTGAGCTACTATGATGGGATACTTTAGACTAGGTGGCTTATAAACAACAGGAAGTTATCTCTCATTGTTCTAGAGGCTGGGAAGCCCAAGATCAAGGCCCTGGCAGATTCCATGTCTGGTGACAGTCTACTTCTTGGATCATAAATGGCTCTCTTCTTTTATGTCCTCATATGGTGGAAGAGGTGAGGGAGCTCTCTGTAGTGTCTTTTATAAGGGCACTAATCCCATTCATGAGGGCTCCACCCTTATAACTTAATCACTCCCCAAAGGCCCTACTTCCAAATACTATCACATTTGGGATTAGGTTTCAACATACGAATTTTGAGAGAACACACACATTCTGTTTGTGGCAATAAGCATTCATTCTTTGAGGGCTATACTTACTGCTAAAGACTCCCTTCTTAACTCAACATGGAGAGAGAGAATGTAAATATTTCTTCACCCTTGGGTGAGCATTATGGATAGAGTATAAGCCAGATCAAAAGAAATTGCCCTTCACTTATGAGATCTCAAAATTTGCCGAGTATTTTTTAAATGGCTAATGTCTAATGTCTTCTAAAAATGTCTGATGTCTAGAATGTAAATTCTGGAGGGCAGAGGCTCCACCTGTTTCTCTTTAGAACCCCAGTGTCCAGCCCCATGTGCTCTATAGGGTCGATCAATGTGTGTTGCATAAATGAATACAAAGTACAGTGATTTGTAGTCTTCTCATTGTCCTCAAACTCCATGGAGGGTACAAATCAGGGTCTTTTAAAAGGAGAGGGGTCAGTCTGAGGCTGTTAGTAACATACCCATGGTCATTTAAGGAGGTGGGGACATCAGAGAAAATGGAACTGGATTTCCTGGCAAAACAGAAAGCTGATGCTTGCAGCACAGTTTCTTGTAACACAGTCCCAACAAGTGATATTTGTGAAAACAGCTCCATAATTGGGGATATTTCCTCCTTTTAAATGACCAGATTTGCTTGAAGGAGACATGAAACACCGTGAAACAAAAATTCCAATACTTTGCATAATTTTGATGCCTTCATTAAATGATATTATCTATTAGTGCATGACTGCTAAGTCTACTATTTACCAGGCTGAGATGAACTACAAAACTACATATATTATTTAAAAATTGAAAAGTCCAAGTCATGGTCATTTAATATTGCAAGATAGAATTAATTTTGGAAGGCATTTTATATAATTTGAGTAGCTGAATTCTCCATTAATAAATATATTGTGGTGTCTAGATAAACATCTAGTTTTGGAGTAGCACATTGATTCTCCAAAGGCAGTGTCAACTTGTGCCTTGTCATAAAGAGTAATATCATGATACGTAGAGTGTCTTTTCTTTCTTCCTTTCTTTTCCTCTTTTCTGTCTCTGATGATAAGCGTCTTCATTTGCCCAGGGTCTAGAGTGAGTAATCAGAGTCACCCTGAGGAACCTGTTAAGTGAGTCTGATTCTCCCTCTCTCTTGCCTTCTCCCTCCTCTTCCTGTGTGTGGGACTTGCAAGGGAGCTGCCAAGGGTCTGCTGTGGGCAGAAGCTTGTGTTGTATCTGAGTGAGAGGAGAATAGTAAAGGTGGATGGGGACGGGACGTTGGCTGTCCCGTGTCTCCTCAGTGTGACCTGTGCTACTTTCTGTGTTTGTAAGCATGTGCTTCACTAGCACCAGTGAAATAGTTCACACATGTTCCAGCAAAAGCAAAACCAATGCAGGGATGTTTCATCAATCCCTTTATGTGGTGAGCAACAGAAAGTGTGGCGGACATCATTTTATCATGTAGCTGAGAATTAGCAATGATTATTTTTTTTCTTAAAGCATCTGCTTAATGATGGCTCTTTTAAAAACTTCATCGGAAAAGAGTTAGTGAAAAATCCTTAACTACAAATCTTGCATTGAAGAGTTTCATTTAGATGTTTACTGTTTCAGAGTCCCTAGCTCAGAGCTAATCCTAAACTTGAAGGTGCTCGCTATCGATCCTGACATGCTTATGTGACAGGCACAATTCTAAACAGTGCTCCCACATACTCTGGGAAAGTTGTTTATATAAAAGGGAGGCCAACTGAGGACCAAGCAGGGCTAAAATCCAGGTGTGACAGTAGGGGAGGGTTTGGGGAGGCAAGAAACATAAACTTGACATTTTGCCTATTTCTGGCCCTGAAGTGACTATTTAGAAGTCAATGACGAATATAATTGTACTCTTATTAATAATTCCTAAGGTTTATCACTGTACACAAATATTAAGTGAAATGCTTTCACAAATGTTATTTCATGTAATTCTTACAACCGCTCTCTGAAGTAATTATTATTAACTTCATCTCACAGATGGCAAAATTGAGGCTCAGAGAGGTTGAGACATTTGTCTGTAGTACAATTGGGACTTGAATCTAGGAATTTTTTTTTCAAATGCCGTGCACATACAAGTTTAGCATTAGCCCCATTAAAAATACAGGGCCACAGGGAAAGATAATATTTTGAAAGTTTTTGACTTTTGATGATTGAAGAAATATTGCATTTTGTTTTTAGATACAATAAGAGGTATGGAACAAAAGTATAGAAAACTTGCTCCTTTTGGGGGAATTATATAAATATTTGCTAAAATATAGGGATATATAACTTTAAAAGATAAGTATATTGCATATATTCTGTGTATATTTATGTATACCCACCATTAATATTTACTTAAAAAATTCTGTTGTAGAGTCAAAGAGAGGGAATAGTATAGATTTAAGGTATTTGTTACTCTTAGCTAGAGCTATAGTCTCTCTCAATAAACACTTGCTTTTTGGCCCCAATTCATTTAAGTTTGAACTTCTGAACCCTTTCACTGGAAGGTTCCGTTTATTTTGTCGTGGGATCTTAGGAAATAAATACCTGTAGTATGTGGTACCAGTCTGATCTATGTTTCTTTGACCTTGGATCAATAAAGGAGAGGCTGCAGTAGATGTTCTTAACTTTGCAAACAAACCTTATTTTAAGAAGAACAAGAGAGCTTGGTTTTAACTAGAATCCAAAAAGAATTAGACTTGAATTACAATTACAGACAAGTTTTCTGAAGAAATAAATGCGTTGTGTATAACATTAAAGAAGCATTCTAACCCATAATGATAACAGGCAAAATGGGGTATTATGAATACCTCATTTATGAATCTTTGCTGTATTACCAGGCTCTGTGTTGGTGACTTTCTGGGTTAATTCCTGAAGAGCTTATCTCCTTTTCTGTAGAGGCTACGAGTCTTGTGTTAGATGCTGCCAACCACAAGTTTGCATTTTCTCCCTAAGTGTGGAAATTGTGCTGCCTATGAATATTTTTTTTAAAGATTTTATTTATTTATTTGAGAGAGAGAGAATGAGAGAGAGCACATGAGAGGGGGGAAGGTCAGAGGGAGAAGCAGACTCCCCAACCAGCAGGGAGCCCGATGCAGGACTCGATCCAGGGACTCCAGGATCATGACCTGAGCCGAAGGCAGTCACTTAACCAACTGAGCCACCCAGGCGCCCTGCCTATGAATATTTTCCTGGCCTTTGAGTTCAGATTTCTTCCTGCAAGTGGCCTTGGGTCCAGTGGTGTCTGGCACCCTACTCCTTCTCTCAAGTATGAGGCCATTGTGTGCGGTATAGACCAATCTCTCATTCAACTAGAGACCTCGAACTGTCTCCTTCATTCTGTGAAGACTGGAGATGAGCAGCCTAATAGTAGAACAAAAAGGGAAGCTGCACATTGTACCCAAAGGATTTGGGGAAGACTTTCTACCTGCACCCTAACCCTCTGGCCCTAGGGAAATGGTGGGTTCAATGCCACTGGCGCCAACACAATACAGCTAACACCAGTTATTTCTGTTCCAGTGCTGAATTTGATTCTTAGCTTCAAATCCTCACACAGCAGGTTTGTAGACCCCACTGAAAATCCTGGCACAATTTCAGTCCTAGTGCAGGCAGCTTCAATAAGACATGGGCCAGGGGACTGAATTGAAGGCATATTTCCTTTTATCAAGGTTGACTGAAAGAAAGTAGCCACCAGGAGGTTCTGACAGCTCAGGACTGGGTGACCCTGCCCCGCAGCTCTGGCCCTTGGAGCCCAGCCAGGGCAGACACTAGAGATGAGACTCACTACAGCTGCAGATGCCGGAGCTCAAGATGCATAATCCAGAGCTTGACAGCTGCCAAACTAGCCCCCTGAGTGCCCAAATGAGTTGGCTCTTCTGAAGGAGATGACAGGAAGGAACCAGAGGGATTGCTGTGGCTCTTCTCCAAATACAACATTAAAGAGAAGTCAAGAGAACATTGCAATTTCCCCTATATTTTAAGAAGCGCAAGGAACCATGCAATACTCTTAACTCACTGTATCATTGCAATACCTAGAGGAGGTGGTAAGCTAAATTCTGTATATTTTTGTGACTCTTTGGTTCTGAAAGCATTCATTCATTCAATCTGTTGACAAACATTTATTAAATGCCTACTACATGGCAAGTAGCAAGAATATAGAGGTTAAATAAAAGTATAATAACTTACTTTGAGGTAATGGTTCTCCAACTTTTTGAACACAGCCTACTTAGGAGGGGCAGAAGGCTCTATGGCTCACCAATTCCACCCTTTCCCCCCTTTCAGTGGCAGAAAATTTGAGGTGAATGTGATGAATTTATTTTAGAATTAGTGATATATATGTCTCATATTTGAATCGTAATTGCCTAGTCTAGTAATGTAAAACTATAGGATAAAATGATTTTGATGCAGATATATATTTCTTCATGCTATAGGATAAACCAAATAACTCGAAGTAAATTTATGATGATGAAGTTAAATTAATAGTAATTTTTTACTAATTGCAACAAATGCAAACTACATCCAATTTATAATGCTGACGATATTCTGGTAAAAAAGTGTTTATCTTTCAAATGCAAAATCCTGTCTATTTGCTTGCATGTATGTAGAGGAGCACCACCATTGCATGGCAGCCAGGCAACTGAGTAGAAAGCTGAATTACTTAGAAGTACATGCTCAGAAACACTAATTTTCATTTGCAAATGCTAAGTGTTAAAAACTTCTGGCACATTTGGTACTTTACTAGCCACTAGCCCTTAGTGCTACATTCAGATGAAGGTGTGCGGTATTTACCTTCATTATCCCTAAGGACCTAGAAAAAGGTGTTCTTTTTGCATGTGTACACAGTCAATTTGAGAATTGCTCAAATAAAGATGTGCATGAGAAGGTATCATGGAAGAAGGCAGGGAAAGTGCCCAACTGCCTAAGTAATGAGGGAGGATTTCTTTGGATTGGTGCTTTTTGAACTGAGTGATAATCATAGCATAGGAATTTCACAGGAGAATGGAATACTAAAATGTATAGGCATATCCAGATGGTCATTCTAGGTGAAGGAATCAGAATGCACAGGGATGGGAGGAATAGAATGATCTATGGGTTCTTAGTCCCTTACCTGAAATTTTGAAATCTCAAAAGCTTTAAGATGTGAAGGTTTTTCTTCACTTGTTTGGCAACTTTGGACCTTAAGTGATGTGAGTTTACATGTAGTTTCTATTTATTCCCCTTAGTGGTAATATTCACATACTTATTTGCAAATGTACTAATATATATTGATTATAGGGTATCCTATCATACCCTATCAGGAGTTTTACATAGTATATGCACATGTACTATATTACTTTTATAAAATCTGAAAATTTCTGAATTTGAAAACATTATCTGGTCCTAAGGGTTTCAGGTAAGGGATTATACACCTTTGGGTAACTCCAGACATTTCATTAGGGTTTAGGGAACAAGGAACATTTGGAGGCATGGTGAGAGATAGGATGAAAAAGGTAGGCATCATTTGAACCCCTTGAATTTTCTTTGAGCTCACCATTAAGGATTTCACAGAGAACTACATGTTATGTGGTTTTCCAGACTTGCTCCATGTATTAGTTTTGTAGGGTTGCCATAACAAAGTACCACATACTGGTACAACAGAAATTTGTTGTTTCACAGTTCTGGAAGCTAGAAGTCTGAAATCAAGATGTTGGCAGAGTTGGTCCTTTCTAAGGGCTGTGAGGAAGAATTTGTTTCAGACCTTTCTTCTTGGTTTGTAGATGGCTGTCTTCTCCCTGTGTCTCTTCACATAGGTTTCCCTCTGTGTGTATCTCTGTGTCCAAATTTCTCTTTTTTGTAAGGACACCAGATTAGGGCCCACTCTAATAACTTAATCTTAACAAATTACATCTGTAAAAACCTTATTTCCAGATGAAGTCACATTCTGAGACACTAAGGGTTAGAACTTCAGTATACAAATTTTGGGGATACACAATTTAACCTGTAACTCTCCACATCTCACCTGTTCTCAGTTGCCTGTTTTCCGAAGTGTTGCTTTTCCCTAATAGCTTCTTGTCCCTTCCAAGCATTTATTAAGCCTTCAATATTCACAAAACCTATAAGTTAATTATTATTATCCTTATTTCTAAGGATGACTCAGAGAGGTCCAGTAACATCCCTAAGGTTACTAAGTAGTAGACTTGTGATTCAGTCTTGGGCTTTCTACCTTGATAGACACGCTTTGGGTTTTTGCCCATATTTTGGAAACCGGTTAAACCAAGAGAGAAACCTGTCCCCCATGCTACCTCACGATGCTATATAAAACCTCCCTTCCCCCTTTGCTGCTCACATCATGACTGTGGATTCTTGAAGGTTGTAGGGTATATCTATTAGGCAAATCCTACCTTCTCTTTGGTGCTTTACACTGTCAGCTCTGATCCAAACAGGCACTCTGCAAGGCTGTATGTCAAGGTTTCCAATTCGATGCCATTCTATTTCACCTGGCAAATGTCCCCTTCACTACATCTCCTGCCCCTCCTCTAACCTCCCCTTGCTTCAAGTCAGTGGTTCAGCTGAGATGACTTAACACAGATTACACTCTAAAGGAATTTACTGTCTTATTTTCCAAATGTATCCCGGTCAGTTTAATTCATATGGACCATATGTCCTCTGTCCCACACAGAAGCAGCTGCATACTAAGTGCCTCTTCTCCCTTTCCAAAGAACATTAGAATAAACAGAGCTTTGCAGAAAGGATGTGTTTGCGTATGTACGTGCACACATACGCATATGCAAGAGATAGAACAGGAGTGAGAAAGAGACAGAAAGAGATGGTTTACAACACATTTGCCAGTGAAAATGACCTTTTTTACTAGGTTCTGATCTAGCTGGGTCGAAAATGTTTCCCAGGAGGACTGATTTTGAGTGAGGCAAAAAGTTTGCATTTCTGGGCAGATGTGTCTAGGTGGGAGGTGGGATAAATAAGAGAACAGTTCTGCAGAACTCCCACTGGTCTGTGTGATTCTGCTTCATCATCATCAATTAATATTTATTGAGTGCTAGATCATGGGGCACATGACACTGAATGCTGTTCCAAAGGGTAATATTTTATTTCCTGCCATGGGATCCTGGAGAGTTGCTACATTTCACAGCTAAATGGTAGATACTTTAACAGTTGGTTAAAGGGACTCAGTCATCTATTGTTTATAAAATTACTTCACGGGCGCCTGGGTGGCTCAGTTGGTTAAGCGACTGCCTTCGGCTCAGGTCATGATCCTGGAGTCCTGGGATCGAGTCCCGCATCGGGCTCCCTGCTCGGCAGGGAGCCTGCTTCTCCCTCTGACCCTCCCCCCTCTCATGTGCTCTCTCTCAAATAAATAAATAAAATCTTTAAAAAAAAAATACTTCACAGTTTTTGGAATCAAGAGAAAACTTTTAGAGTATGAATCATTATTAGCTGAATATCATAGAGAGGAAGAGGAAAAGCTAGTAAAAACTAGCTTTTTTTTTCTTTTTACTAAGAGTATAAGACTAATCCAACTCATAAACTCTGTATTACTTTTGACCAAGGCATTCTAGAATGCTTTAGATAAGACCTAATCCATATTTGGAATCATTGCTCAGAAATGTGTTTATTGCAGGTCTTATCATCTTCCCTGTTCTGTAGTTGGGAGAACTAAGACATTGAACATTTTAATGATGTCATAAACCTCACATATGGAACATGGATCTGTTGATCCATGGCCAGGACAAATTGAATAAAATAGAAATTTCTCTTCATTGTGGCTAATGGGTTACTTGCTACTCCATAGCTGTATTTTCCTCTAAATCTCCCTTACCCTCTAACCCCACCCCCACCCCCACCCCCACCCAGCCTCTCACAAGCTCCTGTACGCATATCTGGTACTCTTGCCAAGCTAGACTATTCACAACTTTCTTAGTCATCTGTTTTCCTGCCGCCAAACTTCTGCTTTTATTGTTTGCTCATCTGTATCATCATGCGCTATTATCCAGGTTCTGTTTGCTTAAATCTTGGGCATTTTTAAGGAGCTCTCAAATCCCATCACTTCTTAAGGCTCTTTTAGATACCCCTTTTTTCCATCATTAGTAAGCTTTCCTTTTTCCCCTCTTCTACCGTTACACATCTTTTGGATCACCTATTACAGCCCTCCCCTTGCCTCATTTCTTATGCTCTGTCTACTTGGGATTTGCTTATTACTAGGGGAGTATCTCACACATGGGTATTCTCTTGGACCTTAGGGCATTTGAATGATCACTCATCAAGCCAGTCAGTCAGTCAATCAAAAACATTTGCTCACTTGTCCACTGTGAAGTAACAAAACAAACAGATCAAAGAGCATTATAGTGAGCCTCAAAGGACTATTTGATACCGTTTTTGCTGACTGGGAATTAAGTTGTTTTATATGAAGTATCATTTGAAAGTCTTCAGATATTATCTGGGGCCCAGAAATATCTTGATCCCACTGAGATATTCATTAAGTTGATCAATAAAAGTAATGGTTTTCCTTAAGGAAAGTATTTGTACAAGGCTAACACCTGATTGGGGGAATTGCTCTATTCGAGTTATTTGTACCTTTATATACATGTTCAAGTATACAAGTGGCCAAGAGTAGGTAGAACTCTAGAGTCTTTTGATTTTAGAACCTTAGTAAGAAATAGAAGGGAGACAAACAGTGAATCTCTTGTCATTTATTCCCATGCAAATGGGTTTATTTGTTTTTTGTCTCTGTCATGATAGCTAATATTTATTGAATTCTTTTTTTTTCCTTCCAAGTTTTTATTTAAATTCCAGTTAGTTAACATACAGTGTAATATTAGTTTCAGGTATACAATTTAGTGATTTAACACTTCCATACATCACCAGGTGCTCATCACAAGTGCACTCCTTAATCCCCATCATCTGTTTAAGCTCCCCCACCCCTACCCCCACCTCCTCTCTGGTAACCATCAGTTTGTTCTCTATGTTTAAAGAGTCTGTTTCTTGGTTTTCCTCTCTTTTTTTCCCCTCTATGTTCATTTGTTTTGTTTCTTAAATTCCACATATGAGTGAGATCATATGGCATTTGTCTTTCTCTGACTTATTTTGCTTAGCATAATACACGCTAGCTCCATCCATGTCATTGCAAATGGCAAGATTTCACTTTTTTATGGTTGAGTAATAATCCATGTGTGCACACGCGCACACACACACACACATCACTTCTTTATCCATTTATTATCAGTCGATGGACATTTGGGCTCTTTCCATAGTTTGGCTATTGTTAATAATGCTGCCATAAACATTGGGGTGCCTGCATCCCTGCAGATCAGTCTTTTTTTATCCTTTGGGTAGATACCTACTAATGCAGTTGATGGATCGTAGGGTAGTTCTATCAAACGGGTTAATAAAGCTTTTTATCAAACAAAACCGTGCATAACTGCAGAGAGATTCATTATTGAGGGTATAGAAAGGTAGCTGGAAAAGAAAGAAGACAGATATTTCCCCATCATGAGCCCACGTTTGGTCACCTTAGGGTTTTTTTTTTTTTTTGAAGATTTTATTTATTTATTTGAGAGAGAGAATGAGATAGAGCGAGAGCATGAGAGAGGGGAGGGTCAGAGGGAGAAGCAGGCTCCCCGCCGAGCAGGGAGCCCGATGCGGGACTCGATCCCAGGACTCCAGGATCATGACCTGAGCCGAAGGCAGTCGCTTAACCAACTGAGCCACCCAGGCGCCCACCTTAGGGTTTTATTGTTGTTGTTGTTGCTGTTTAGGTTTCAGTCTGATAGGATTCATCATTTAATATCTAAGAAAGCATACATCAATTAATAAATTAACATTAATTGATCGATAGATTCCTTCAATCCACAAATATTTACTGAGCACCTATTTTGTGCAGGCATGTGAGATACTAAGAATACAACAGTGAAGAAGATAGGGGCGGTATTTGCCCTAGCTGAGCTTGTAGACTGGTGTGTGGAACAGCAACTGAACAGTGAGCAATAGTGGAGTGTGACCAGGCCGTTACAGGGGAATGCCGGGGTGCTGCGGAGGCACGTGGAGCTATACCCAGATGTGGCGGCCCAGAGGGAGGGTCCTCTATAAATTGGGAACTGAAGGCTAAGTAGGAGTTAATTGGCCAGAATGAGAAGAGGATCATAAGCAGAGGAAAGTACATGTGAAGGTGTGGGGTGAACGAGAATGTGGCTTGTGTGATGTCAGTGTGGCTGCAGCATGGAGGCTAGGGGGCACAATCCAGTGCTTCCTGGGTGTGAGCTTTGTTCCTGTGGGAGCCCCCTATCTGGATGAGGGAGAGAGAAGCGGAACGTAGGGGTGGTGCTTGCGTAGTAGCTTTTATGTGTGCTGCTTCAGATCTGACTCTGAGTTTGGAGGAGATACACAGGGACTAAAGAGCTGCTCTGATCGTTTCTCTTTAAAAAGAACATATGGCACTGGAATACTGAGCCCTCCCGAAAGAGATCTCTATCCAAATATGTGCCTGGGCTTCTGTTTATGGGAATAGTGGAGCAAGGCTCGGGGAAGGGGAGAGGAACAACATTGACTGTTCTTATGCTCTACTAGGGACGTTTGCATAGAGGCAGTTCCTGGCAATTCTTTGTGATAACATGCACTGGGGAAGCGGGCTAGGGAGGTGATTTCTGACATCTCTGATGAACTGTTAGGACTGAACAGAGATGCCTGGGACTGTGTTTTGGTAAACAAAATTGTACTGAAAACTGGAAGTTTCACATGTGTTCGATGTCCTGAAGCAGTTTCTTTCTGCCATTGCAGTACTTGTCAAACGCACAGATAAAAAGGAGGTAGAAATAGCAATGCTTAGGTGCTGACTTTTAGTAGTTGTATTTGTGGTACTTTGCAAGCCTGAAGTATCCCCTTTCTAAACCATGACACAGTACTTGGTGCATAGTAGGTGTGCAAAAATATTATTGAAGTTGAATTTTGAATGTATCACTAAAGACTAAGATCAATATGAAATTCAAGGAAAACCCCAGATTTATTTCCTTCCATATGAAGAACAATTTATTTCCTTCTTTTGCATTATCCCTAGTACTGAGCTGGGCGCAGGATGTGGAATATTTGTTGACATGTTGAAAGAGTGTAGTCCTAATTAAGAGTTGCATAAGAAATGTCTTCGTCATCAACAACACAGTTACTGTGATGTCTCACTTTTTGAAGGTGCTTTCATATGTATCTGTCCTAAATCATAACAGTTATTAAAAAAAGAGAAAAGAACATTGTGGAAAATACAGAATAATTTGTAAAACATGCATTTATTTTCTAGCTCCATGTAGCTCTTTCTAATCCACGGAGTTTGGAGCCCTACAGGTTGGTGCTTGAACCTGTTTTTCATTGGGAGGAAAATGGGTCAGGTTCTTAAATTCTCTGTTTCCTCCCCCAGGTCCTCCTACCTCCCAACCATTATTTTTCTTTCGAAATGGAGATAATACCAATTTCATAGGATTTTGTGACAATACAATGAGATATGTGTTTTTCTGTGAGGCATGCAGCAGAAGGCCTGCATGGAGGAGGTATATTTAATTTTTATTTGTCTCCTCTTTCCATTACTTTCTTCTGTGCTCTGAAGGTCCAGGCTCCTCAGTAGTGTCGCTCAGCCTCAGTAGTATTATTTATGTATTCTGAATTATTTATTATTTTGCCAGGGATAGACTGAGGTTTACTTTTGTATATTCTAAAAAGGCAAGATTTTCAAAATATGTTGAGAAAGTTATATTATAGAATGTCTTAAATACACTCCAAAACACACTTTTTATAATGGTAAAACAAATGGCAGATATTGCTTAAAGCTGATCTGTTGTATATATAGTTCTGAAGAATTAAGTATTATATCTTCTGTAATTTACTTGTGCAAATTCAAAATGGCTTCACCATGTTGCTTGATTTAGTAGCAACCTTTCCCCAAGACTACAAATGCTATTTTGTTTTTAGCAGTGAACACAGTTAAACCGAAAACCCATTTGAACTAGGGGAGAAAAAAGAAAGACTACCCAAAGAAAGAGTTATAATACGGAACAAGCACGTTCACTGCTATTTTTGCTATGAAATTGACTTGTCAATACTCCTATCTTGATAAATTGTAAAACAGCATTCCTTTTGTTCTGCTTTCTTCTCTTTTCCCCCCTATCTTTTTGCCGTTCATGTATGTGTACATTACTTGAAAGTCAGGTATGGGCTGAAGGATGTTGCAATAGAAAAACCAAGAAAAAGGCAAATGAAAGCTTATTGATTTTCACTGTTTGTTAACATGAATATACATTATATATATATATATATATATATATGGACGTGTACTTGCATATGAATTAACATGTAAGTTGAAATTGAAAAGTTTGTGAGAAAATATCTAAAAAACTCGATGCCATCTTACCAAGTAGCTGTAGATAAATGTGCTAGTGTTACTCCCCAACTTTATTCATGATAACACTCAGCAATAATTATTTATATAAAGGTATGCATAGTATACTTTCTATTATATAAAAATGATGCAGTGTAGACTCCAAATTTAAAATTGAGAAATCTGGACTGAAAGAGCTGCTTGACCATGGTGTCATGAGACTCTGGAATAATCTTCCAATCTTTCATGCTGACCTGGATGAGGCACTCAGAAAATCCATTGCGGTGATCCATCCTCTCCTGCCAGTAGCTAGACAACTTAAAAGAAAGGTTTTTTTGCAAGTCACTGTCTGACTTTTCCAGGCAATTCAACAATTTCTTTTTAAGGAAAAAAAAAAGCGGCATTTGTTTTCCTTCAAAGCATTTTTGTTCTATGATTGAGATGACATGGTTTTTGGACTGCTCCCTGCAGGAGGAGAAGCCAGACGGAAGGCAGCTTTCTCTCAGTTCTGGCAATTATAACAAAGTCATAAAACCCCAGGTAAATGGGAACTCTTTAAACATTTGCAGATATAAATCTGACACAGTAGGAAAGTGACCCAAAGGGAAGTGCTTATTGATCCATTTTCCCCCAAAGCTGTCAGTGACGAATGAACATCATCTAATTTAATAGGAACAGCTCCAAGCCTGCAACCTTGCAGGTACTCTCCCTGGCTTTTCTTGGGTGGCTGTTTGACTATGACCAAGAAACTTAACCTTTTCAGGTATCATTTTCTCCGTCTGTTAATGGGGATAACGGTGTCTCAACTCTGAGCCTTTCTTTCTATCTGAGGTAGTTCAGAGAAATGTGCTGTTGTGTTGTGTCATAAATATATTTCTTGCCAGGTTTTGCCACTTCATTGGCAAAGCTACACTTTTTCTGCAGTTGGAAAATGGGGCCAAGAGCTATGGAAGAGACATAACTTGATCAGGTATAATGTTTTTCCCTGTCAGTCTTCAGATTGAACCCATCAGTAAATACTTTCTAAGGCAATTCTGTTATACATGAGACACAGTTCTAGGATCTCTGGCAGAATCCCAACAATGTGTATGAATGCCTTGCACTGAAGGACCCCAGAGAGCTCAGACAAGCCAGCCCACTACCAAACAACCAAAGTGCAGTTTAACTGCCATTAGTATCACTGATGTCCCAGTCTGTTTGGGAGACATAATATAAACTCACTGTGGTAGAGAATACTAGGGCTCATCCATATCTAGATCTCTTGTTCTTTTGAAACATATAGAAACACTACACTTCCCAGCCTCCTTGTTGATAGCTGGGCTATGTGACTAGTTCTAGCCAATTGCATGTTAGTGGCTGTGATATGTGTCTCTTCTGGGCTGGAACACTGAAGAACTGAAAAAAGGCCACCTCCATGCTTTCTCTTCCTTTGCCATGGTACCTTTAAGTGTCAGGTGTTGAGATGACAGCATCCCACCTGGAGGGAGCTTGGATCTCCGAGCCCCTGAATGGTGAAAAGACCCTAATAATCCTCATCAGGCTTTATGTGAGTGGAAAATAAACTTTTGAAGGGTTACACAATTCAGATGTAGGGTTTCTTCTTTAGACACCACACCATAGTCTGGCCTATTCTGCCTAATGAAATATTAAACAAAATTACAAGAATTAAGTGGCGATATAAGATAACGGCAAATAAGGATAATCACCAAATAAGAAGTAAGGTCAACAAGTTTACTGAACATAAGGAGGGATGAGATCAGTGTCCATGGAAGTGGTTTTAAAGATATGGAAGATCTGGATGGGAGGAGGACAGAGAAGGAGGAAGGATGTTCTGAGAAGGCAGTAGTAGGATGTTGTAAGCCAAGACTTCCATGGCTGCATGGGAGAGCCTCAGAGTAGGACACTGGCACTGATGCCTTGGGAGGAAGAAGAGAGAGGAGACAAAAATTCTTATCACTAAATATTAAAAGCTATTAGTGTGTATGCACATAGGTCATCACTGTTCCTAATTAAGAGTCTGTGTTTCAAAATTAGGGCTGCAATGCATTGCTAGCATTCAGGATGGAGAATATCAGAGTTTATTATTTGGATGAGAACAAGACAAGTTATAATCAGACAAAGACAATAAGGATCCCTGGCAATAGGAGGGCATTCTTGTGAAATCAGTGATACTAGCTTGAGTCTAGCTCTATCCTTCGGTCCCACTCTCTGCTGGGGCACTTCTCTAGAAGTGTGTAGTTTTGACAGTGCCAACATACTTTCATTGCACAGAGTTTGGGCCTGTAAATCAGTTCATACAATTGAATGTAATGAATAGTTATGTCACAACATTGCTAAAAGTCGCATAGAAAATGGATCCAATCTATTTTATGCAGTTAATATTATTTTATTGAGTATGCATTATTGATTTTTTGGAGTAGATAATTCTTTGAGAGATATGTGCATGAATTTGTAACAACTCTGGCACCATTCTTTTGAAAGCAGAGAAGATGCTGGTTAGGGTCTTAAAATTCAAGTCCACATTTTGTGATTGTTAACTGTATTCCATTGTCATTTAGATTAGTTTCCTCCTAGGTTACAGAAAACTAATTTTCCTATTTAAAGGCTGAATTGCCGGCTCAAGCCTGGTTTCCTCAGCCTGTATCTTCCATAAATGGCCAAAGCTGAATCCACTGCTGCTTCCTACCTGCATGTCCAGGCCCCATGTGCACATAGTCCCTCTGAACTCAGAGGCCTGAGGACTCTATAGTCAACTGGGCACTTGTGGAACTTCCCTTTGGAGAGTGATATGATGTGACACAGGATGTTGGCCCTGGAGGCAGACGGACCTGGATTTCAATTTCACCTCTGTGCAAATCAAGATACCTCACTTGGTTGGCTTTCCTCATCTGTAAAATGGGAATAAGGCAGGAGTCTGTTGTGAGAATTATAAGAGATGATGTGTTTCAAGTTTGAAGATTATAGGCACTCGAAAGATCCTTGCATGAATGAACCTAACTGGCAATGCTGGCAAGGTGCTATTCCAGGACTTCCTATGGCTACTTAGTGTCTATCTCAAGCCTATATCTTCTAGAGTTAAGGCAGGGAACCTATTGCTCCTCTCACATGTGGTGCATGATGATAGGCGCACTCAGAATTCCCTATTATTAGGAGACGTTGCTAGGTTGACCTCTGTGGTAGCTGCATCCTGAAGCTAGAGTCCTCCTAACCAAGGTAGCTTGTATGAAAATTCTTAGAGCAGTTTGTCTTTTAATCTTTGGATTGTATGAAAAAGACTGAAGGATTTGATAAGTAAGTTTATACACTTGTCCTTAAAGGAGATTTAAGTACAATTTACTCCATACTAGTATTTCCAAAACTATCCAAGGGAATATTAGTTCTCTGAAATGGTCTAAATGTTCTTAGAAAGAAAAAAAGAAACAAAACCAGGATTCTAAGGATTAAATACATTTGGGGAACCTTGAGTTGAATAATTTTTTTCTTTAGTTCAGTATTTCTTAGAGCTTTTGTATTCTAATTTGTACCTTGCATCTCTAGGAGACCAAATATAGAGTAGGCATGCAACAAATATTTATTTTGTGAATGAATAAATAAATGAATGGCTGAGTTAAACCTAGATTACTCTTTTTGAATCCAGTTTTGGAGCCTAATCAGCTTCCTTTTACCCCTCTCCTCTTAGTCCTTGCTTACATAGTCTTGAACCTGATTTCTTCTCCTTCCCCACTAGCCATATATTTTTGCAGGCCTGCATGCCCCTGTCCCAATTCTGAGGTTGTGAGAGGAAACACCAGTGTTTCTGGTATATTAAAGATTCAGGACAGATATTTCCATGATTATGAGTCCTTAGATTATGGATATAGTGACCCTAGTAATTCTCAGTCAATAATCTCCGGAGGCCTGACTCTTTCCCCGCTGGGAGGATAAGCTCTTAAAAAGAGCACCCCAGGCAGGAGTTGCCAACAGTGGTCAGTCTGCAAGGTTTGCTTCAGAGGCTCTACCTTCTCCTTACTTACACAGACTTGGCAGTTGCCCTTTGGAAATCACAGAGTGGCTTGTTAGTTTGTTCCTCTACTTTTTGCCCAAATAAGTTTCTCTGAGAAACTGAGCACTGCCTTTGCTTTAGAGAGAAAATGCAGAGGTGTCTTGGCAGAGGCGAGGCACAGGTAAATGTATCATTGTGCTTGGGTGATATGGGCTATTGAAGCTTTTAATTTCTGTTCTTCTGCCAACCAGGGCCACTATGACCATAATATCTCATCAGGGAGTTTCTTATAGTCATGTCCCAATAGAATTTCCAAAAGAAAGTGCATGGGATTTTCCTGCTACCTGAAATTCAGCTAAACCAGACCTGATAACCCTCTCTTCTCTCATTAGTAACTGGAGAAATATGGCCATTGGGTAGGAGAAGGTGAGGCCATTTTGATTGGCAGCTCCTTATTCAGAAGTTCTGGTTGGGGTCCTTGTGGCCAGTGCCCATGTATTGACCTGTCACCTCATGTGCAGAGCACCAGAGATTGAAAGCCTGATCCATGCAAAGTGACTGGGCCGTAGATAGGGCAAGGAGGTTCAGTGAAGCTCAGATGGTCCAGTAATTGCCTTCAGGATTTTATCTTCAGTGCATGCAGCTGGCATTCTTGCTTCAACATCCTGTCCTTTTAGATCAAAGTAACAAGTTTCCTCATTTAAAAAAAAAAAATGACAGCAAGTATGGCTTTGGCAAACTGATAGAGAAGAATGGTCAGGCCCACACAGTCAGAAGGGGAGGACCTATATCATTAGTTGAGAGTAGGACCTAATCATTTGTAAGTATGGCCTGAATTAGTATAGGTGGACACTTTTGAATGAAGCTTTTCTATGAGCCCCCAAATGGACATATTTTCATGGATCCAGATTCTGGCAAGGGGAGAAATGAATTTGTTGGATTAGCTGAATCTTTGACGTGTCCTCTAAATAGCTTATTCATCCAGGATCCAACTTGAATTGTTTGGCAGACATTTTATCCCTCCTTAAGAGGCCCAACTACAGTGATTAAACGTGGCAAAGAAATACTCACAACTTGCCATACTTTTTAGTGGGAGAGTTAGGGAAAACAAGGAACATGGGATGTGGGAATTGACCGGATGGAGTTTGATCCACTGTTAATGATCTGTGACATGCTAACTATCTATTTCTAACTGATTGCCTGGCGAAAAGAGTTTCCTGGGGAAGAGGCTTCCCTCTATAGACTATTTTCTTTGCTTTAGTCTTCACTTTGTAGCTGACAGAACTCACAAGGGTGGTTCTTTGACCCAGCTCCAAAAGCACAGTAACTGGTTGCTTTGAATGAAAGAGGAGCTGTGGTGGGAAGGGGCAGTTTCATTTATAGAAAACAGAGGCGAGAGGAGGGAAGGAAACAAAAGCTTCTCCTGCAAAGGGCCCTTCCTCCTCTGAAGGGCGAGCAGGGAGGACTGTGGTGGTGCCCACCACCAGCAGCACAGATTGTGCCCTTCTCCACAGTGCCTGGGCTGCCTGCTGTGGCGACAGCTCTGTAGGGAGCCAGAGTGGGCGGGAGCGCCCACGCAGCCTGGGGCTGCAGGCTGGACATATTTCAGGAGGATGTGGTAGGATTTAGGCATGACTTTGGATTGCAGAAGCACTTCTGTTTTTCCAACAGATTGCATCCCACAAGTAAACAACACGCACAGACACATGATTCGTTTTAACATGAAATCTGCACAGATGAAGTGTAAGGCATGGACCATATTGAATTGTCTTTGTTTTAAGACTCTTTGTCTGGAATGATGCCTCATTTGCATATGAAAAATATGTCCCTTTTTGCAGTGGTCTCTTCCCCCTCATTTTCTTTCAAAGAACAGCTCCAGTTTACATTTGAGAAGCATAACGTTTTTACTTTGTTGAGCAGTAGAATGAGTGGGTTAGTGGCTGAAAGGAGAGAAGTCAAGAAAATTGCACATACTTGTTTAATATTTTCAGTTTATCTTAAGGTGAGATGTCTGTTTGTCTTATCCATGGTAGACCTTGAAAGAACAAAGGCTTACAAAACAGAAGGGAGTATATTAGTTCTGTTTTACTGTTGTAGCAAATTATTAGAAATTTACCAGTTTGAAACAACACCCAAATAGAAGTCAGAAGTTCAGTAGGGAATTCTGGATTCTTTGGTTAGGGTCTCATCACGCTATAAATCAAGGTATCAGCTGGAGCTGCAGTTCTCATCTGAGATTCAGGGTCCTTTTCCAAGTTCAGTGGTTATTAGGAGAATTTAGTTCCATGCAGCTGTAGTACTGGTCTCTATTTCCTTGGCACATGCCTCCGTCATCATCAGGTCAACAATGGCACATTGAAAACTTCTCATGCTTCGAATCTCTGATTTTCCTTTCTATCATGTCTGACTTCCTCTTGTACCCTTAGCTAGGAGAAAGCTCTGCTTCCGAGGGCACATGTAATCATGTAAGGCTCACACAAATAATCTGTATCTCCCTGTTTTAAGGTCACTAATTAGAAACCTTAATTGCATATGCAGAGTCCCTTGGCCACATAAGGCAACATATTCATGGGTATAGCACCAGGGAGACCAAAATTCTGCCTGCCCCAGGGAGGGAAGAGGAGATTCAAGGCAGGAGTCATAGCATGAGTAACGGTGTGGGCATGATGTATATATGAAGGTAAAGGGAAATATTGCCAGTATTTTTTTTTAGCATTTTTATAGTCATTTGTATGATTGTATTTTAGAAAGAACACTGGAGATAAGTAGACTAGTTAGGAGTTATAATGGGGGTCTACACTTGCAAGACACATTCTTCATGCTATCAAGAAAGAGTTTCATTACTAGTACAGTGTAGTGATTAAGTGGGGACTGAAGGATCAGAAAGACTGTGTTCAACTTCTGGCTTTGCTATTTATTAAGTTTTATTACCTTGGCTAGATTATTTAATTCTGCTAAACTTGAGTTTTCTCATGTGCATAATGAAAGTAATACTAATTTCTAACTTATAGGGTGGTATGAGGCTGAATGAGCTAGGGAATATCTTGGCATATAACCAGCGGTCAATAAAAGTTTATAATTTTTATTATTGCTTCCTTTTTTCCCTGTATCAGAAAAATGGTTCAAAATAATCCATATCAAGCTGGGAATGGTTTGAATTTAGTTTCTATTCTCTCTCTTCCATCAGCTAGTTATGCAATTTTCCCTTCTTTGTGTTAGTTTTGTCACGTTTAAAATGAAGGTGATATTCATTATGCTAATCATGTCAAAAGTAAGTTGGTGATGTTAGAGCACTTTGAAATAATCACTGGTTATTTATGAAATGTATATAATTGTCTAGAGGAAAATAATCCTGATTTCTTTTAGCTCATTCTTCGAGTCACCCTACAACCAATGGAAGAAGTCCAGGATATTTCCTGTGGGCTCATGATACAATAGGATGTAGAGATAAACCAAATATCATGAGGAGCATGTTGGAAGTGGACTTGCCCTGTAGAGGGGCAGAGTAGCTGGCTGGCTAAGGGGGTGGGACTTGAGAGGTATCAAACAGTTAAACTCCTTCTAAAATACTAATATTAGAGACCTTTTTTTTCTTTTCCAGTATTAAGACCTTAAAAACAATGTGGTGGCATACAAAGAACATTTGACTCAAAGCGGGAATCTGCCTTCTACTTTGGTTCTAGAACCAATTAGCCATAAGTCATGTATCCTTTCTGGGTCCCATTTGTGAATGACAAAGGTTGGTCTAGGATGATCTCTGAGGGGCTTTTTGTCTTTAAGATTCTATTAAGATTCTATGAATTAGTCAGCTGAGACAGGGTGGATTTGTAAAATCTTTGGTCTTAGTGTGTAAAAGTTGGGCAGCCATCCTGGTGAGCAGCACATGTTCCAGGAGGATTACTCTGAGGGCATGGGCAGGAGAGAAGGCTGTTGTAGGGTTTCTGCAGGCATCAGAGAACATCGGCATGGACGGGGCCAGAGTTGGGCCTAAAGGGGCAGGAAGGAAGAGGTGAGTCAACAGAGGATATGGTCTCATGGTGAAGTGAGAGGGAGGAATGCCATGAAGCCCCTTGTCCACTTTCCTGTCCTGGTGACAATCTCTGATTAGAGGGATCATCTATTCAGATATCTGGTCCATACTATAAATTTACTAGCCTGTTTCCCAGGGTGATTAAATTCTGTTGGTGAGATTTCACCTGTAAATGAGGCTAATATTACTTTATTTGTCTGAAGGTAGGGGTCAAGGTATATAGCTTTTTGAAATTCATTTAGTAATGAGGTATATTTATTCTGATATATTATCTCACTTGCCTCAAAATAAGACAAAGAATTTAATTTAAGGTTTTATGTCATAGTTTGAGAAAATTAGAATAAGGATCAGAAAATCTGATTATAGTCTGGAGCTCTGGCACTAAATAGAGATGTGAACTTGGACATTCTGTAACCCATCTGCGTCTCATCAGTGATGTGGAATTAATAATACCTGCCCTAACAGCCTATAAAGCTATGCAAAGTACTTTGCACAGTGCTTTGCACTTAGTAAATGCTCCATAACTATGAGATATTATTTTTCCAGCCCTGGTACAATCCCTGGAAAATTTGAAACAGTCAAAAATTAGTTATTGAATGAATAAATGAGAAAAAAAATGTGTTGTGAAGTTTAAAATAAGTCAATGTGTGTAGTGCTGAATAGGAATAAGTTATATCTATTTGTTGAATGAAGCAACAGTTTTCACATATATAGCAACATTGTAGAAAAATCCTTAAACCTTCAACACTTCTTCTAAGCTAAGGTATCTCTTCTTACCTAAGTCAGGGGGATGGTATAATTGCTAGTGTTATCTTATATCAGAGATACCTTCCCTGACTACCCTATCTAAAACAGAACTCCTCCAATTATTCTTTACCCTTCATCTTGCCTTACTTTCCATCTCAGTATGTGCTATCACCTTGACAGGTCTATTTTTATTTAATATCTGACTCCTGGTACTGAATGTGAAATCCGTGAAAATGGGTCCTTTGTCTGTTTTTGTCTTTTCTCACTATTGTAAACTGGATTTGTAGAACAGCACACAACACATAGGCACACAAGAAAGATGTTGAATTAATATCTTTTGGGGATGCTTCAGCTGTTGTAATGACTTTTCTTAAATGATGAAGCCCTTACCACTCTATTGTAAAGCCTGTAATAGATTACATCTAGTTTAAAAGCAATAGCAGTAGTTTTTCTGGTGGCTCATAGTAGGTAATTGAATGTATATGGGTCTTATGACCAGGACCTGGAGACTGTCTATGATCATTTGTCTCCTTAGTGATGGTCAGGATAAGTGCTTCCCAAATGGAAGTATCCTCAGTCCTGACAGCTACAGGGTTATCTAAGTTAGGGGAAACACCAATAATTCTGCTCTGTGCCCCATAAAAAATTAATAGCCATAAAAGTCAAATTGGCTTCCTCGCTAACAAATGAACTTTACTACCCGCTTTAGCTTACAGACTCTTAGTAACCGATACGTAAAAAATACCAACTAGGGAAAGATATTTTCCTGCTTTATAGGCTTTAAAAAAAAAACATTTAATTCAATCTGGCACCCAGGCTGAATGTAAAATAGCTGCAGAGCAGTATTGATGAGACAACACATGATATAATTAAATCTATGCATCAATCCATCAGGTTTAAGATAAAAATCAATCACATGGAAACAGATAACTTTAGGCAGGGTAAAAAACAAGCCAGACAGGCATTTGTGGCAGCCCTGCTCTTACGTTGTACCCTGTTGGTCTCTTCTTGGAGCAAGATTATCCTTTAATATTTTCCAAGGGCTTGCTTTGTACAGGGCTCTGAACAAAATATAAGAGTTTTGGAGCTTGCACTGAGGTTTTGAAGTTAGCCATCTCTGGAAAAATTACAGAAAGTGACTTTCCCATGGAGATCAGTTGGACCAAAGAGCCATGATCTGAGGCCAAAATCCACCTGGGGAACTTGTTAAACTTGTGGATTCTTGGGCACCATTGCAGAAGTTCCGATTATACTGATGGTGGTCTCAATGCCATACTTTGAAAAATAGTGTCATTTGCAGCCATGAGCCCTGAGTAAGAACCCGGGCTCCATCACTCACAAATTTTATGGCCTTGGGCGAGATAATGAATCTTTTTCTAAACCTCAATTTTTTCATTTGTAATTCAAGCTTATGGGTGATAAAGTATTCTGGATACATTCTCATCTAATCCTACTTCATAGGATAGTGTAGGAGTAAATGAGGCAATGTGTGTAAAACATTTAGCTCAGTCTGATAAATATTTTACTATTGCTACTATCAGCATCTGCAATGTACTGAGTACTTACTGTCTGAAGGACACAGTTTTGAATGCTTTACATGTATTTACTCTTTTAAATCTCAGGTAGAGACTGCAATTATACCTGTTTGTACAATTGAGAAAACTGAGGCACATAGAGATTAAGTACCGTGTTTTAAATCACACAGCAGTAAAGTGGTAGAGCAAAGACAAGAATCCAGGTTTGTGTGATGTCAGACCCCACATATTTTATTTGCTATTAGGACTTATTTCTAGGGGTACATATCTTTCTTCTTTCGGCTTTACACATTCTTTTCACTGAAGTTGTCTTCCTGGCTAACCTGTTGTTCTCCTACATGTTCTGGCACCAGTCCATTTAGTGGTGAAGGGGAACTCATGCACATATACGTGTTAAAATAAGAATCTACCTCACTGAATTTAAGAGGTGCAAATAATCTGCAATTTCAAAACACACACACACACACACACACACAACTAACAGTAGGTGACAAATGAGAAGAATTAGTATAGTTTTCCTTTGTTGGTCTAGGATAGTATGCATCCTCAAAAGAAATCAGTAAGGAAATACTTAAAAACCAAATTGAAAATTTAGTATTGTTGAGGGCTAGCTATGGCTAGTGAGATTGTGGGTAATTTCTTTACTTCTTCAGAATTTTTGCCTTTTCTGAATTTTGTACTGCAATGAACTTATACTTTTGTACTCAGAAAAATAATAACTTTCTTCAAATAAAAAGCAAATTAATTGCAAGTAGAACCTCACAGCATTAGTCTTATATTTCTTCAGGCTGATGCTCACTCCTAGGCGTGCATCCTGGTCTCCTCCATAGGACACTGAGAGAAAAGCTGATCAATATTTTGGTGCCAAGGGGAGGAAAGAAGGGCTGGTGAGAGAGGAATATTTTAAAACTCTGTGAGCTCTGTTAGAAGTATGCCTCAGTTCACTGACCTTGAAAATTAACCTAGGGTAACCAGAGGACTAAGGCCTAGAATAAACAAACAGGCAAGAAAATTCATTTCTAATTTTGACCAAATGTTAACAACATGTGATGTTCCACAACTCCAAAACTTATTAATTTAATGAAAAACAACATCAGTCAAGTCATTGAAAACACAAAAATCAATATGGGTGTTATTTCATAGATTAAGCTATCACTTTATAGATGGAATTTCTCTCCTGTTCACATATTTGTTTAGTTACCACTTGACATAGTTAGAAGTCACACTGGATTCTGAACAGATACTGGTGCCTCAAAGAGAATAATTATGAAAATACCATGTTGCAAAAGGAAATGTAATGGAAAAGGCCCTAGTACCTTTCAGGTTCAAAAAAGAGCCATTGGAAACATTCAATTTTCTAATAAAGTGATTGCAAAGTTTTTTATTTTTTTTAATTTTTGGATAGCACAGTGCAATCCATTTACTACTACACTGAAAACTTCCAGCTATAAAGAAATTGTAGACCATATGGAACAATCCTCTACAACGATAATAATCTCTTTGACACTCTGATGCTTTAAGCTACTTATAATAGGAGTTGCTTGGTAGCTAATGGGAAAGGAGGCTCTAGAACTAAGGTATTTCATAATATTTTATATAAAAGCAGAGTTTCTAAAATGGGGAGAAATGTTACTGTAAGTTCTTGAGAATGTGGAGAGGAAAATCTTGTTATTTATGTAAGCCAAGGAAGATACCTTATAATAATGATATCTCACATTTATAAATTACAATACACTCAGATATTTGGTGTGTTTTTATATCCTTATCATTCTGTTCCTGTTACAGCTCTATATCAGGTAGGCATTTTCACTCCAGATTGATGAAGAAACAAGGCATGGTTAAGTCATTTGCTTGAGGTTATTGGTAGGGTCAAAACTATAACACAGGCCATTATACCTATTAAGTTGGGTTTATACACTATTTTGTCTGTCTTGAAGATTTGTTATGATGGCACAAAAATATCTGTATGAAAAGTAAAAGCAAACAAATAAACTAAACAACAACACCAAAAACCCCAGCACCTAGTTTGCTTTGTCTGTATAACATTTAATATGTAGACATGCCCAGATCAATGAATGTGAAGTGCAGTGTTTCAGAAAGTTGGACTACTATTTTTTTTATCCAGATATTTTGATAACACTTATGCCCAGCTGATGTTAAGATTTGGACAGACAACAGAGATTCACAGCAAAGATTTCTGAATTAAATTATATATTTTATAGTTGGTGTGATTTAGGTTTGATTACCACTATTGAATATCGATATTTGTCACCTTTAGGTTTGTACCAAAAAAACAATCAATGGAAATAATGAGGACATAAGAGATACATAGTAGAATCTCATGCTTCACTTGGGAGTTTTGGAAAATTTTATTAAAAAGATTTTTCAATCCAAGCCCTTGATGCTGTGTTGCTGACTGATTTTGGCTATTAGTAGAAAAAGAAATTGAAATGAGATGCCTGGGATTCCTATTACATGGACCTGATGTGAATATGTGCTGACATTGTCTTGGTGACTGGGATTGACTGGCATACAGCACAGAAAAAACAAAAATAACAAACAGGACCCTACTCCCATGGTGCTTAGAGTCTAGTGGGTAAAGAAAGAAAAAAAAAACACCACCAACAATAAGCCATTTCAGGGTGTAGTTAAGTACTAGCATGAAAAATAGTTAAAAATAGAACTACCAGATGATCCAGCAATTGCACTCCTAGGCATTTACCCAAAGAATACAAAAATACTAATTCAAAGGGATACATGCACCCTGATATTTATAGCAGCATTATCTACAATAGGCAATTATGGAAACAGCTCAAAGGTCCTTTGATGAACGGAAAAGAAGATGTGGTGTGTATGATATATATATATATATCTCATATATCTCATATATATATATATATATATATATATCATACACACACACACACACACACACACAAGAATATTACTTAGCCATAAAGAAGAATGAAATCTTGCTATTTGCAATTATATGGCGGGAGCTAGAGAGTATTATGCCAAGCAAAATAAGTCAGAGAAAGACAAATACTATATGATTTCACTTATGTGGAATTTAAGAAACAAAAGAAATGAGCAAAGAAAATAAAGAGACAGAGAGGCAAACCAAGAAACTGAGTCTTAACTATAGGGAACACACTGACAGTTACCAGCGGGGAGGTGGGTGTGGGGGGATGGGTGAAATAGGGGATGGGGATTAAGGACCGCACTTATGATGAGTACCAGGTGTTGTATGGAAGTGTTGAATCACTATATTGTATACCTGAAACTAATATTATACTGTATGTTAACTAATTGGAATTTAAATAAAAACTTAAAAAAAATTAAAAAAGGTAAGAAGAAAGAATGGTGACTGGCCTGCACTTTCAGATAGGGTGGTTGGCAAGGCTTTTTTTTTTTTTTTTTTGACAAGGTAAAATTTTAATAATATATTTCAGTCAATTTATGGTTACGTGAAAAAGTTGAGTTTTTCAAAAGTAGTGCCTGTGAAAAGATTAAGGCAGTATATTTGGCAGACTCATGTTATGTTCATCTTTTGTCTGCCTCTACTGGAATCTTCTTTGCTCCCACATCCCATCCAACTGTCCCCTTTACCCAGGTGATTCTGGTAACTTCTATTTATTCTTCAGGTCTCAACTCAGTTGATCCGCTGGCTCAGAAATGTTCTATACTTCCACTTCCATAATAGTAATCACACTAGTGTTTAATGTCAGTCTGTCCCACTTGATTAAGTTAACAGAGTGCTAAGATCATGCTTCTCAGTTCACCTTGACATTTTCTTCCTTTTATCTCTGTAAATGTGAGATTTAAGAACATAAGATTTATCTTCTATTTGGAGGATTGGACTTGCATGTGTAAACCCATATAATGGTATAGAGTGTTTAATGTTCAATACAAATCACATATTGAGGGGAGCAAAGATGGGTGACAGTAAGTGAATTCTCGGGTGATAAGAAAATGGGTTTAGAATGTTTCTGCTCTTGCGTTGGGAAGATCTAGTAAGCAATGAACTTTTCTGCCATTGGTCTTTTAGAAGACCATATCATGTAACATATTCTGATAACTGAAATCACCAATGGTTCTTTTTGCTAGTTGGTTGCAGCTGACTAGGGTAGTTATTTGTACCTTCTTGAATTAATCTGAAAAAGCACTTAATAAGTTCATTTTGCTCTCTAGGTAGAAAATGTAGAGGGCCAGAGTGGAAGAAGAGAGACTATTTAGGAAGCTATATTAATAGCTGAGACAAGAATAGGGGGGCTTACCCTAGAATTGTGAAAATGGAGGAGAGAAACGGACATATTTGAGATGTATCTTGGAAATAGGATCAAGAGGATTTATTTTATGGATTGGATACAGAGTGTGAGGGAGCTAAAGGTGCTTGCTGATTTTTGCTATAAGTAATTGGCTCAGTGGAGGTGCCATTTACTGAAATGGTAAAGTGTAGATGGTGAGTGAGTGAAATTGAGAGTTCCATTATGGACATTTTGTATTTTATTTCTTTAAAGATTTTATTTATTTGAGAGAGAGAGAGACAGAGAGAGCAAACGAGAGCATGAGCGGGGTGGGGAAGAGGGAGGGGGAGAAGCAGACTTCCTGCTGAGCAGGGAGCCCGACTCAGGGGCTGGATCCCAGATTCTGGGATCATGACCTGAGCTGAAGGCAGATGCTTAACCGATTGAGCCACACGCAGGCACACCCCCCCCCCATTATAGACATTTTAAATTCTAAATGCCAAAGATTGATATATCCAACGCTCCTTTTTGGATTAAATTTGCAAATTATTACATTTACTTTGTATTAAAATAATTTAACCTGTAGCTCTTTTTTTTTCTTTCTTTCTTTTTTTTGGATTGTGAACTTTTTTTTTTTTAAAGATTTTATTTATTTATTTGAGAGCGAGAATGAGAGAGAGAGAGCATGAGAGGGGGAGGGTCAGAGGGAGAAGCAAACTCCCTGCCGAGCAGGGAGCCCGATGCGGGACTCGATCCCGGGACTCCAGGATCATGACCTGAGCCGAAGTAGTCGCTTAACCAACTGAGCCGCCCAGGCGGCCCCTGGATTGTGAACTTCTAAGGATAGGGTAGAATGTGTTTGTGCTCACTTTTTAAAAAAAAAGATAGACTTGTTTGTTTGTTTGTTTGTTTGTTTGTTTGTTTGTTTATTTATTTATTTATTTATTTATTTATTTATTTATTTATTTATTTATTTGAGAGAGAGAGAGAGCACTCGCATGAGCAGGGGGAAGGGGAGAGGGAGAGAGAATCCACAAGCAGACTTCCCGGCTGAGCATAGAGCCCTACAGAGGTCTTGATCCCTGGACCCTGAGATCATGACTTGAGCTGAAATCAATAGTCAGCCGCTCAACCCACTGAACCACCCAGGTGCCCCTGTGCTCACTTTTGTACTCCTTATATTTCTGGGGCCTCTCAATTAGCTGAGTGAATGAAGAGATGGTGGTAGAGAATTCCACATTGCTTACTCTCTTTATCTCCCTGTCTTGGTGTTTCTTCTTCTTCTTCTTTTTTTTTCCATTCACTGTGTGCCATCTCCCTGCTTCAGTTTAAGAAAAAGCACAAACTGGGTATAATCACATTTGGGTATGAGTCTCCACTAGCTGTGTGACTCTGGAAGGTCTAGTTAATATTTTTCTCAGCCTCAGTTTCTTTACCTGAAAAATGAGGCAATTACAGGTGATCTCTGAAGTTTCTTCCAGTTTGAAAATTCTGAGTAGTATTTTTTTTCTGAGATATGCAAATCCAATATGGACTTGTAGGTTTTACTTTGTAACTGTTTCAAAGGAATGTATTTTTTAGAAAGAGACAATTTAGAGCTAATTCAACTCACTCATGTGAAAGGGAAGGGAAGTGGAACCCTGAGATAGGCTTCCCCACTTATAAAATGGGACAAAAATGATAATAATGGTAACAATAAGAACAATAATGATAAGAAGAACAGCTACATGAAAAAGATTCTTGTGGGGCTAAAATTAGATAAAACATGCAAGGTAGGGATAAATTGTTAGGGATAAATGTTCACTAAATGCTGGTTCTTGCAATGATTATTACTGTTAAATGTCATGTGACTTGCCCAGGGCTGTCTGATTAGGAAGTGGCAAGCTGGGGCTAAAATGTTTCCTTAAGAGGGACAAGTCTGCCATTTCTCCTCTAGGCCCTTCCTGTCTTCTCCCCCGGCAATCAGAGCTGGCTATGCTTCCAACACTGTGGTTGTGAGCACATGTTAGGGGTAAGCTAACACATGGGTTTGAAACTAGGTCTGGTACTCTTAGACACTGGAGAAGTTTCTCAGTCTCCTCATCTGTATGTTTCTCAGAATGTTTCTGAGTCTCAGTCTCCTCATCTGTAAAATAGGCATAATAATAATGAGTACTACCCTCAAAGATATAGTGAGGAAAAGTGATGTAATGTATGTCAAGGACTTGGCAGTGTTCATGGCATGGATAAGATCCACCAATAGGACCTATCCTAATTATCTGCCCTCAACTCCCCCCCAACACTTGCTAAGTGGCGGAAGTTCTCCACATTGCCTGCACAGAAGTTACTACATGTATTCTTGAAGGATGATCTGGATCCTTCCAGTCATGGCACAGGAAGACAGAAGTTCAAAGGTTGTCTTGGGAAATATTGTCAGAGCAGTTCAGTTTGGATGTTAGGAGATGACACAGCAACTAGTATGGATTGAACAGAAGGATGCAGGGCCATAGGAGAGAGATCTCCAGGAAAGAAATGAAACCATTAGATTTTTCAATGTCTTTGAGTGTGAAAAATATTATTGGTGTTTGATAGACCTTTGGTAACACTTAGAAAATATTAGTGCTAAGTAAATGGGACCAGTAACTTCAAGAAAATATGGATAGTAAAGAAAATGTCAACATTGTTCATTATTCAGCTGGTTGAATAATATGACATGGTCAAAATTATTGAAACATTGATTACCTGTGTACCCCCAAACAGTAACTTCATTCCACTGGGAAGATGGCTGGGTGGAAGGGACAGAGTTGAGGGGTGGTGGTGAAAAATGAATTTCTCATCTAAAATGACAGGAAATCAAAAAATAATATCTAAACTCAATAAATTAAAAAAGCTGTATTTGTATTTGGAAACATTAAGGTAATTATAAGAAAAAATAGCTAAAGGAGGAGTAAAAAGTGGTTATAGCTGAAGAACAGGACTGGGGAGTGGGGCGTGGTGGGGAGACCACCTTTTTTTCTTGTATGCCCTTATGTACTGTTTCACTTTTAAAATGATGACTACTTTGATTTAAAAAAATTAGATAAAAGAGATTATCTACATTTATCTTCACTATTTGTATCTTTCCTAAATCAGATAAATAGGAATTATTTGTAAAATTTATATAAAACTTATCAAGAATCTGACAGTGGTTTCAGAACTACAACTCCCACAAACTACATATAAGGATGTCTATAAAATGTAATATTGGACAATAGAATTTTTCTCACATTCAGATACAAACTTAAGGAATCATTAGTGTTGGAAATAAAGCTTATTTTGATTATATTACCACTAAGTTTGTATTAATATTACCAAAGTCGTATCTTCAACCAAGAATATATGTTGCAAATATTTTTTTACAACTGGATGTTATACACAGTAACATTTCTTTTTTAAAATAATTTTTGAGTATAGCAGACACACAATGTAACACTAGTTTCAGGTGTACAGGATAGTGATTCAGCTTCTCTGTACATTAAGCTGTGCTCACTACAAGTGTAGCCAACATCTGTCACCATACAACACTATTACTATAACATGATAACACTTCTCATTCTTCTTCTGTACTTTTAGCTCATGAAGGGCAGGAATGGAGTCTTTTTCTCATCTTTAACTCTATGACCAGAGACTGAATATATGAATTACAGGTGTTTCCGTTAGTGACTTTAATGACATGGCATTTCTTCTTATGAATTTATGCAAGCCAGTAAACCTTTATATTTTATTTTGTATAATCGTTTACTTAGCCAAAAAGATGATTTTGATAGAATCATTTTTTATATATTCCAGAAATTATAAAATCCTATCACACATTAATTACTTACTCTCCACCTTGGATATTCAAAATACATCTCCAGTACCATGGGGATGGTGATGGTGATTCTTACCAGAATCTGACAAGAGTGGTGTTTGAAAATATTCATTAGGTTGATTCTATTAAGACCTTATTGAGGGGTGCCTGGGTGGCTCAATCGTTAAGCAGCTGCCTTCAGCTTGGGTCATGATCCCAGAGTCCTGGGATCGAGTCCCACATCGGGCTCCCTGCTCAGCAGGAAGCCTGCTTCTCTGTCTCCCACTCCCCCTGCTTGTGTTCCTGCTCTCGCTGTCTCTGTCTCTGTCAAATAAATAAATAAAATCTTAAAAAAAAAAAAAGACCTTATTGAGAACTACATTATAAATTCAATCTATTATTTCCATAGTTATAATAAGAGCTGATATTTACATATAAGGCTTAAAAATAATATTAATGAAATTGGGTAAAGTAATTTTTAGGCATCATAATATATTTAAAGTAATCTACTTGAACTGGGATTTCTGCATCCAGTAAAAATGAAATAATAGGGGCTGAATTTATACTTCTACTCAAAACAACCAAAGATGGACAAAATGTGTGAAACAACAAGTTTGAAGACATTAGACATCAAAGTCTAGGCCAAAACATTCTCAATAAATTTAAAGGTATACAAGTCATACAAAGAATATGCTCTGACCACAGTGGGAAAAAATTAGGCATCAATGAAGTATTCCGTATAACAAATTAACAAATGAAATTATTTATATTACACAAGTCAAATGAAAATATCTTTGGGTTTTTTGGGGAAAAAAGTCTCTCAGTTCCCACCCCTCAAGAGGAAAAACCATGTTAGAATGTTTAAAAATGGCCAGTATAGGAACATTGCTTTATGTATGGATTTAAACTGGCAAAATAGTGTGTGTACTACAGGGAAGTAAGACTTATTCATCAAATAACCATGTTCTCTTGAGTAACAAAATGAATTAGGAGACTTTGGGATCTAGAAATTTTAATGCATGGGGTAATTTTATTTTTTTTCTTGAACGGCATATGTAGCCTAAAAATCAGCGAAACACATTTTAGTAAGACAACATTGAAATAGGATTTAAACATCTTTGAAATAATTTTTTTTTCATGATAGTTGCCCTTGGAGGGTGGGATAGACATTTTCAAATTGGTTCTACCATAAATAGTATACAGCTAATTCACTTTGTTATTTCTGCTCAACACCAATACTGCTATTATGGGACTCTTCATTGACTTCTAATTACTTCTCATCTACTCCCACATCTGTGCCTTTGCTCATTGTGAAACTCCACATGAATACCTTTCCTGGCTCTTCCCATCTTGCTTCTCTTTTCTTTCCTTCCTTCCTCCCTTCCCTCCTTCCTCCCTTCCCTTCTTTCTCTTTCTTTCTTTCTTTCTTTCTTTCTTTCTTTCTTTCTTTCTTTCTTTCTTTCTTTCTTTCTTTCTTTCTTTCTTTCTT
>NW_023270451.1:26284609-26296247 GCF_011800145.1 Mirounga leonina
CTTTCTTTCTTTCTTTCTTTCTTTCTTTCTTTCTTTCTTTCTTTCTTATTTATTTTTTTAAGATTTTATTTATTGGAGAGAGAGAGACCACACAGGAGAGCACAGGTGGGGAAGGGGGGGAGGGTCAGAGAGAGAGGGAGGGAGAAAGCAGACTTCCCTCTGAGCAGGGAGCCTGAGGGGATGAGGGGATGTGGGGCTCCATTCCAGGACCCTGGGATCATGACCAGAGCTGAAGGCAGATGCTTCACCAACTGAGCCACCCAGGCACCCCCCCAATCTTGCTTTTCTTTTTCTTTTTTTGTAGGTTGTATTAACGTTTATTTTATTATTTTTTTTTATTATGTTCAGTTAGCCAACATATAGTACATCAGTTTTTGATGTAGTGTTCAACGATCCATCTTGCTTTTCAAACCCCATCTATTTAAGCTCCCAGCTTACCTGCTATGGACTTTCCTTCAACTACTCTAACCTACCAGGAATGTTCCTTCCCCAGAACTCCTATAGAATTTTATAAATAATCCAGACTAAAGAAGTATAACACAAAGTCTCTTATTCATTAATTTTTAATTCAGTGGCTTTTAAATTATAGTATGCATAGTAATCACTTGGGAGTGATTGCAAAACTGCAAGTTTGGGCCAAATTGTCAGAAATTCCAATCCACTCAGACTAGGAGATCAGGAATTTGTATTTTACTAAAGATCCCAGGATGTCCTGATGTGATGGTCTGCATATTACACTTTGGGGGGGAAAAAAAACCAAACCCAACCCACAACATTTTAGTGAATTTCAATCTGTTTCACTCATAGAGATGCATATTCTAATCCTTCTTTTATATCTTCATATCAGCAAGCAGAATGCTAAGCATATAATGAATGCTCAATAAATGCTCACTGACTTCCTGGAACAGTGCAGTTATATATTTAATATACAGTAGGCCCCCTTATCCCGAGTTTCACTTTCCATGGTTTTAGTTACCTGAGGCCATCCACCATACAGGAGCAGATGATCCTTCTTCTCACATATCATCAGAAGGTCAATAGTAGCCTAAAGCTATGTCATAATGCCTAGGTCATTCACTTCATTTTATCACATAAGGCATTTTATTATCTCACATCTTCACAAGAAGAAGGGTATAAGTTATTTTGAGAGAGACCACATTCATATAACTTTTATTACAGCATATTTTTATAATTTTTCTATTTTATTAATATTGTTAATCTTTTACTGTGCCTAATTTATTAATGAAACTTTATAAAAAAAAAAACCACAGTATATAGAGGGTTTGGTAGGATCTGCGGTTTTAGGCATCCACTGTGGGTCTTGGAACATATCTCTCACTGATAAAGATGGACTACTGTATGTACTCTTATTAATTTTTTTCAGTGATTGCATAGCCATGTATCTTAATTTTTTTAACTTGTGATTTGACTTCTTATTTGAATAATAGAATTTTAGAGCTATAAGGGCTTTCTAGCATTAACTTAGCTTGGTTTTCTCATTTTTCAATGAATCAGTTCAGGGCATGAGAGGTTAAGTGACTTACCCAAGTTCACACAGTTAATTAGTGAGAGAGCTACAGCTGCAGAAGCCAAGTTTCCAGGCTCCCAAGCCTCGTGTTGTTGCTTCTGCACATGTCTCTTACTAAGAAATTTGCCCAGTGACTCTAGGTAGTAGCGCAAGTGATAAGATTGAAACTCACATTTCTCAGCAATAAGTTAAGTGAAAAAACTTTATGTCATTCCAGAAAAGTCATAGTAGCTGCTAGGCTAGCTTATTTGGTCTGGATAATTTGGGATCAGATAATTCCTTGTTCTGTGATTTATAGAAATTATAGCAGGATCCCTGGCCTCTAATCACTGGTTGCTAATAGCACCCTTTACCCCACTTGTGCCAAAACAATGTCTCTAGACATTGACAAACGTCCCATGGGGAAAAAATCACTCCCAGTTAAGAACCTCTGCTTTATATAGAGAAGGACATAGATTCTTGGATTCTTGGAAACACTCAAAGGGTCTTTTGGGACCCTTTCAAGACAGATATTTGTGCATAGGAAGAGGCTTTGCATTTGAAGCAATATACATATGTTCTAAACGAAAGGATGGTTAAGCTAAGAGTACAGTGCAGTATTATAAAGTAGAATGTATAAGGCATGTGATGGTGTAATTTAGATGGATTTTTATAGCTTTTTTATTTATATAAATTTTTATTATGCTCCTTTTTATTTTATTCCTCAGCGCTCCAGTGCCTGTTATTTCTTTAAGTGGAACATTATGTTATGGTTTAAAGAATGATTTTCATCATCTGTAAACCAGTGTGTATATATTCTAGACATGAAGCATTTATCTTGTGGGTTTATCAAAAGTCAAGAAAAATTATGTAGCTATACCCTTAGGAAAATATACATACATATAATACTTTGTTATATGCAGTGTGTCTTGTCCCTCCCCCACTTTTCTTGAATGTAGAAGCTTAGGGAAGCTTATTGGACCACTTTAGTCAAGCTTGACCTTAACAGAATAATTTATTCAAAGGTATTTGCTCATCTTTGCTGTTGTGCTCAAGAAAACAGTATCTTTCTGCTCTCCCAGGATAGGAAATATGAGCTGAAGTTTAACAGATGAGCAACATATTATCAAACAGCTGCTAGAGAAACATCTCTTCAGTGTAAGTAGGGGTCCAAATGAAAAGAAGAGAAATATTATTTAAGGAAAATTTTATCCCAAAGAGAAGCTTGTGAAATAGAAGCAGCAAGCAGGGATGGGATGGGGGGAGGGTTGGGGGGATTAGAGTTGGGGCAGTGGTAGGTTGAGTTCCAGTCCTGGCTCTGTGATCTGGGCACATTTTTATTTATCAGTTAATGATGGTGTTGGGCTAGATGATCTTATACCTGCCTGTACTGCACACCTACTCTTCAAGTTCCAATTATTTATATTGCTCAGAATAAAATATTTTTCAGCAGAAAGAAGAAAAATAACATTAGGGAAATGTTCCAAGTAATAACGTGAACTTCATCAGGAAAGACTTTCTTCTTCTAGACAGTTGAACACAGGATTTTACTTAGAGGACATATGCATATGGACACTTCCTACACAATAGTTCTAATTAAAATAAAACAAAATACTAACCTCCAGATAATCTTCCTCTATGGTTAAAACAAAATACTGTGTTTGCTCTTAGCAATATTCTGCTCAATTAGGTCAATTAGTTGTTTAATATTTAAAGGAAATAATACTCAGCAGTTATAATATTGATTTTTATAATTAAAATATAGAAATTATAAATATCAACTGCTTAGACTCAAATTAGCTTATTAACATGCAGTAGAGAATAAATACCTACATTATTGGTATCCTTTTTCTTATTCAGTCCATGGCAACTAAGTACTGTCAGCCCTTAACACGATTACGTCAAGCTCTCATACAGGTTAGCTCTTGGCCAAAGTCTGACACAGGAAGTCAATATGTTGGCTTAATTATGTTGATGAGCAAAAAAAGTCACCTTTTTGTGTATAGGCTAAATGCTCACTGTGTGTAGGGAGAACAGCTGCTGCACTTTTGATTTCACCCTAAAGATTGGAACAAAAGGTCAGAGATCTTTTGATATAAGCTAATTAAAATACCAATGATTATACACACCATGTAAGCTTGTTCTTAGATCAGTGTGTAAAGCAGAAATTTATTTTTTATATATATTATGACTGTGCACTTTGGGGTAGTAATTTAGATGTGTAAGTGCCAAAAAGATCTACACATTAACCTTTGAAAGAATACTCAGACAAACATTCCTGGAGTTGTTTTCTTCTTCCTTTACAAAATTGGGTACATTAATGTATGTTCCTCCCATTCACGCCAAAGGGCAATTGAGTTCAGGAAAGAAAATTGCAAACATGGAGAAAAATATGTTCTGTCAGATCATTACTGAAACCAGATTGGGGGAGGGACACTTGGGTGGCTCAGTCGGTTAACCGTCAGCCTTCTGCTCACGTCATGATCCCAGGGTCCTGGGATGGAGCCCCGGGTCCCTCGGGCTCCCTGCTCAGTGGGGAGCCTGCTTCTCCCTCTCCCTCTGCCCCCTCCTACCTGCTCATGCTTGCTGTCAAGTAAACAAACAAACAAACAAACAATCTTAAAAAAAAAAAAAAAGACCAGATGGAGATATTCTTCACTGGTGGTTGCCAGGCTTCTGGTCATAGAGCTGTGGATATTCCAGCTGAATGAATTGGATTAGCTTTTTGAGAAATTTGTCATCATAGATCAAAGTGTGGTCTGTGGACCACCTACCTTAGAATCAACTGAATGTTTTAAGTTGCATTTTCCCTGGCCTCTCAACCAGATATTCTGTTTTCATAGGTCTGGACTAGAGCTTGGGAAATTCCAGTTGATTCTGATACTCATTAAAAGCTCTCAGATCACTAACTTAGTGGCAGCAAGAACTCAGTCAGGGCATATATTTTGTCTTTTGCTTGTCTACTTTTCTGCTCATTCATTTTCCAGTGACCCCTCATCTTTTTTCTGTCCCCTACCATTAATTTATTTAGGTTTTGGGAAATTGTCAAGTAATGCCCACTAATGAGAACTTAAAAGTATTAGATTCTCTAAGGGACATTTCTATTTATTTTTAAAAAAGATTTTATTTATTTGAGAGAGGGAGATAGAAAGAGAGAGCATGTGTGCACATGAACGGCGGGGGGCGGGGATGGGGGAGAGGGAGAGGGAGAAGCAGACTCCCCGCTGAGCAGGGAGCCGGGTTCGATCCCAGGACCCCGAGATCATGACCTGAGCTGAAGGCAGATGCTTAACCGACTGAGCCACCCAGATGCCCAGACATTTCTATGTTAATAAGAACAGGAATAATGATATTTGGCTCTATACATTTTGAACCTTGTGTCTCTTCCCTCACATACTTCTGGTGCCAGAGGTTGCAGGGCATTTTCATACTGTGAAATGCCTTTGGCCTTGGACTTCTATGTGGCCACTCTAGATGAGTGGGCACATTGAGAAGTAGGAGTGTTCCCAGACCCCCTCCTACACTGAGATATGGTTAGCAATAACTGAGGTCTACTTGGAAATGACTGTAAACTACAGAAATATATCCCATTAAGGTACAACTAAACATATCTATTCACAACTCAGTTTTTCCTTAGATGGATACTAAAATTCCTACAGTTGCTCCAAAGCCCCAAGTACACAAGGAGAGGAAGTGAGGGACAAGGGAAATCCAAGGGGATAGAGAAAGTGACCTTAATTGATTGTAGTTAACGTATCTTCTTCTGCAAAATTTTTCCAAAATATATGATTATGAGAGCAGATTGTTGTCCCCTTCTTCTAGCCCTTCCCTAGGAGGGGCCCAGGCAAATGAGGGTCCTGAAGCTGAAGCTACATTAGCTTCTCAATAAACTCACTTCTACCTATACCTAGCTCAGTGACAGATATCCTGCAGCTATACAAAATAGATATGTGATAAGTAGATGAATGAATAGAAAGGTATAACTCTTATTCTCCCAGCAGTTCAGATGAGGAATTTAGCAGCATTTTTGAAGTCACATAACTTAATAATGACATTCATATTAAAAAGCAAGGTTTCTGTTCCTGGATTTTGCTATATGCCTCAATGATCAGTACTTCTAGTACAGTCCATCCTTGCTTGGGTACCATGTTTAGCATTGTCCTGGGTTCAGGGACCAAGCTATGCAGTGGTAGTCTTCCCGCAAAAAAAAATTCCATGCCTATAAGGTCCATTCTTTGTTAAAAAGAATCCAGAAGAATGTGATGACTGTCAGGTTGTTTGTTTGTTTTTTTTCCCTAGATATCAAAACTCTCTGATCTAGTTAACTTATTAAGAAGGATAGTAAGTGGTTGTATAAGTGCTGGGAGATGGAGAGAGAGAGAGGGGTATTAGTATTTTCTAATGGTTTTCCAATCAGACTGTGTAATAATGTTCTGATACTTCCTTTGACATGAGAAGTATTTCTCCAGTTCACTGGAGTCAGTATCATATAGGGGTTGAGAGTTTGGTTTCTGGAAGCAGAGTTCCTGGGTTCTCAATATAGTCTGCTGCTTACTGTGTGACCTTTGGCCAGTCACTTAATCCTATTATGCCATTACATTTTCATCCTCTATTAAATAGGACTTTTTTTTTTAATTTAATTTTATTATGTTATGTTAGTCACCATACATTCCATCATTAGTTTTTGATGTAGTGTTCCATGATTCATTGTTTGTGCATAACACCCAGTGCTCCATGCAGAACGTGCCCTCCTTAATACCCATCACCAGGCTAACCCATCTCCCCAACCCCTTCCCCTCTAGAGCCCTCAGTTTGTTTCTGAGTCCATAGTCTCTCATGTTTCATCTCCCCCTCTGATTTCCCACCTTCATTTTTCCCTTCCTGCTATCTTGTTTTTTTTTTTTTTCTTAACATATAATGTGTTATTTGTTTCAGAGGTACAGGTCTGTGATTCATCAGTCTCACACAATTCACAGCGCTCACCATAGCACATACCCTCCCCAATGTCTAGGATTGAATGAATTAATACATGACTTGTAAGTGCTCAATAAATATACTAACGATTTCTGTTGTTACACTCGATCTTGTCTTTGACACTACCTCCCTCTTGACATTGGCAAGCATGTTGTGTCTGTGGGCCTCAGTTTTTTCATCAGTGAAAGGAATAGTTAAATTATAGTTGCGATTCATAAAATGCTATGATAGGTGTAGCCTTGGATCACTATACATCACACTTATGAAAATTATTTTGAAGTCAAAGTTGTGAAACTTATTTAATAATTGAAAGATAAAAGCCCAGTCATTTTCTAGCATCTTAAAAAATAAAAAAATCTAACAAGTTGGTCTCTTTCTCTGGATTGAAGTCTTGTTGCCTAATGAACCAAGAGCCCAAACTTGGGATTTCATTACTCTTATGATTCCAGATCCCTCCAGAGTCTCTTATCAAATGTGGCCTCATTAAGTGCAAAAAGCAGTGCATTTCTCCCTTAAATTGTACTGAGCTAACTTGTGGCTGACATAAGCTCAAATGAAATGTAATTACTTTAAATCTGTTCTTATTGGACTGGAATTGCACATCATAGACATATATAAACACATGCGAAACTACTTGGGAACCCTTACTTATCCAGGCTCTTTTCTGAGTAAGTTTATGGATATCAATCCTATTTAATGAGGCTCTATCAATAATAAAAACTAAATATAAAACAATTCCATTGTGTTATCCTGTTTTGAGTAAGTTACCTCTAAAACTAACCCTAGTTTTTTTTCCCCCTCCATCAAAAATGGAAGTTTTTATAAACCGACAGTCTGTTTATGAACAGATTACAGTGTAATCCATACTTTTTTTTAACCAAGAATTTTGTAAACATATTTATAACCTTGGAAAAAAAGAAGACACATGCTTTGTAATAATAGTTGCTAATATTTGCTCTATAGCAGAAACAGTTTTAAGTGCAGTATATGTGTTAACGAACTCATGGAATCTGCTTTATGGAGGAGGAAATAGAAGACTACAGACTACACAGTTTACTCAAGATCATATAGCTAGTGAGTGATAGAGCTGGATTCATAACCAGGAAGTTCAGTCTGGGTTTGTGGTTGTAACCACTAAACTACTATTATTTCTCAAATTTCTCCTAAATTATTAGGTTTAAGGTGGAAAGACACACTAAGCATTGAGCAGTGAGAATTGGAACCGCAGAATGCAAGTTTGTATCTGGTGTATTTGAGGGTTGTTTTTTTTTTATGTTATGTTAATCACCATACATTACATCATTAGTTTTTGATGTAGTGTTCCATGATTCATTATTGGTGTATTAATTTTGTTTCTCAGTGAAGAGGAATATGATATCAAATGCAACCCAGTTTTGAAAGAGGGGAGCCAACTACTAGGTAGTTAAAAAACTTGTCTGAGGTGATCTAGAGATGTTAGTGAGAGCAGGGATAGGTACAAGCTGCTGACTGACTCTGTTTTTTTGGCTAACGCCACTAGAGAATGTGTCTTTCCAATGACAGCCATCAATGGCTGTAGGGGATAGAAACAACTAGGAGACAATTAGTGATTCCAGAGAGAAGTGACAGGACATGAAATGCTTGGAGGCAAAAAGAACATTGTAGGGATCCGGCTTATGGTAATAACTTCACTGGCAACCTCAACTTAAAACAAAACTAATGATATGTTTTAAAATGGCATTCCAGAAGAATTGTTCTAGTCCACTCTTGAGTTCCAAGCATCCATTTCATAGACTTAACCCATGTTTTGCCTACCTAAAGTCTTTTTTCAGAGGCAAAGACACATGGGCGATCCTACTAACTCTTCCCTAGACTTACTGGCAAGAATAATGTTTCTGTAGTTCCTTGATTTTGAAAGTATGCTATTTATATCAAACAATGGCTCTTGAGTAGATATATTATATGCAAAACAAAGTAAAATACCAACACAGATTGGATAATAAAAATCATTTATAATTCTACTATTCAGAAATTGTAAGTTAACATTTTTCCTTGCATATTTATAGTTATAACAACTTTGGGATTACATGGACCTATGATTTTGAATCTGTATTTCATTTTGTATGAATATTTCTCCAGATCATTGCATGTTTTTAAACTTTGGATTTGAAAACACCATTGAATGGGTGGATAGTGCATTGCACATTGTGCTTTAACTTATTAGACATGCTTCTATTGTTGGATGATTAGATTATTTTTAGATGTTTGTTATTTTGAATAATAAGTATTTTCATACATGAATCTTTGAACATTTTATTATTTTTATGTATTATCCTTCAGATAGGCATAAATTTTCAAAGACTTAAGTTTAAAATGAAGCTTAAAATAAAATCTTTAATATGTATTTAAAATTTGTTTTACAGAAATTTCTTACTAGTTTTTTTTGTTCTATCAGCTGTGTAAAAGGATGTCTGTTTCACCAAATCCTCATTCTCATGATTTTCTATATTTAAATGCTGGGGCATTATCATTAAAAATGTCTTAGTTAAATTAACTAGCCAACCATCATATTCTATCCAATTCCCATTTCTTAAATGTTTGTCATCTGTGTTTTCTCTTTTGCAAATGAATTGTTTACTTAATCCTTTGTCTAAGGTCTAAAATATTAAATAAGTGTTTGCTTATTTGTATGTTATGATCAAAATGTTGGAAAATCTGACAAACTTGTTGAAAGTGAAACATGCTAAATGCCAATCATACAATTTCACAGGAGTTGAAAAATTTTTCCTTTACTTATGTTTATTAACACTGTTTTTAGAAGAAATGTGGAAAGATTTAGTCAGAACAAAACATGTTTATAATATCTCATAAAAGTTAGTAAGTTATAAATAGGGTAGAATTAAATTTCATAATTTTGGATAAAGGGAACAGCATTCTGTATATATAGTTCTATTCCTGAGCCTTATTTACGACTCTTAAGTGTATAATCCATTGCTTCCACATTCCTATAATGTGTTATAAAAACTTGGAAGAGAAGACAAATGAGCGAGGAAACAGAGTTGTACAAACATTGTCAAATGTCTTTCCCCATATCCAACCCCTATGAGTTAAACAGTCTGATGGCTTCTTTGACCCTATTCACCAAATTAGCTTACCATTTGTTCAAATAGATCCACAGCTTTTAAGATATGCATTTTGTTTGAACATTTTCCCCCTCTGGTGTCTTTTTTTTTAAGCAAATGGCATAAGTTTGCTTAGTTGCAAAATTTATCTGTACTTTTCAGAAATTAATGTGAATCTTCCCAAGTCTGACAATAATAATTCCATTTGGCTTAATTCCAGTGATCTTCGGGAAAACAAATAAACACACACACAAACCAAAAAAAAGTACAAACTGTAAGGAGAATAATGATTTGTAGAAATCTGCAGGAGGCCTTGGTCCTTGGTCCAGGAGTATTACTGCTGACAATTACACAAATACTGTTCCTATGCAATTATCCCAGCAATAACCGATAGCAAGCAAAAATTATAGAGGCCTGATGCGATTTATGCCCACAGGTTTCTATGTAGCACTTTGTTTGAATCAAAATGGCTATCTTTTTTTTTTTCTTTTCTTTAAAGAAAAGAGTCAGTCAACTCCTTAGGAGAATATAATTTTCTTCCATCTAGTTTTAAATGGCATTAGCACAGCAATCAGATGTCAAGGTGAAAGATAAACATGTGTGCTCCTTTGTGCATAAATGGTGAAAATACCAGGTAATATGGGTACCATCTCTCTGCTTTTGCATTTTAAATGGCATTAACCTTGTGCAGTGTAGAGTTATGATTTCTCAAACTGTTTTCTTCCTACAATGGACAATCAGTTCCATGATTTAAAAGTATACTCTGTACTGTCAAGTTTTTCTCTTGGACGCAAGCACATGGAAAAAAAAATTCAATTTGTTTTGTTTTTCATTTCTGCATGATTACTGCACTGTATTTATTTCCACAATTCCTTTAATGTCACCATTTAACTACCCTTAATTGAAAACTGCTTGTTTTACTCTTTGCCCAGGAGATTACATTTCAGGTCATATCCAATACATTTTAAGCAAATCAGATTGGAGGAAAAAAAATACATACTTTTTCCTTTTTTTTTTTTTTAATTTTTTATTTATTTGCGAGAGAGAGAATGAGAGACAGAGAGCATGAGAGGGAGGAGGGTCAGAGGGAGAAGCAGACTCCCTGCTGAGCAGGGAGCCCGATGCGGGACTCCAGGATCATGACCTGAGCCGAAGTCGCTTAACCAACTGAGCCACCCAGGAGCCCCATACTTTTTCCTTTTTAAAGATATAGGTGTTATGGTCAAGTGTGAGGCATGTTGAAAAGTAATTACCTACAGATCCCTTAATGTCTGGCAGACATTTTAACAAAAATTAAATGCAATTGCAAAATGGAAGAGGGGGAAAATGTGTACCAAATCCCCCTCAAACAATTCCTTTCCATCAAAAATGACTAGAAGACAGTTTTAGTGAGGCTGCCTTTGGAAACTGTGCAGGATCTGCTTGGCTAAAAAAGAAAAAGGCAGAGCTGGACAAATCTATTTCTCTACCCTAATGCACTGAATGTAAGATGGATTCCAGCAGACAAGATTATCTCCTTTTTTGGAATTTAAAAAGATGACATCCCAAAGGATTAGAAATTTGGTAGCTTTTTATGTAATGTTTTATATTTTTTTCTAAGGGAGATGGTGGGCATTTTTTTGCTTATGTGTATTAGAAAAACAAAAACAATCTAGTAATTTTCTATATTTAATGCTGGAACAGAAATTGCCTGGTACATGGTTATTACTAAATAAATTGCTTCTTAGATTAAATATTATTTGGCATAGTCTTGGCTTGACCTGGGCCAGTTTCATGACTGTTTGGTTTATAGGGATGATACCCAGGTTCTAGTACTAATCCAGGATTGGTTTTAAAGAGATCCTCAGCAATCTTCCTCAGGGTGCCAATTTAGCATATAGGTAGCGGTCCAGTGTCAGGTTGATCTATCCACTCAGTATTTTCTTTGTCCTTCAGTCTTCCAAATAGCTTGTCTCTGTGGGTTTAATCAATCACCAGGAATCATCAAGCTAACATGTTCAAAGAAGGGACTCAATCATCTTGAGTCATGATCATCTCTTTCTTTCTTTCTTTCTTT